>NC_134311.1:47240973-47368473 GCF_949628215.1 Phalacrocorax aristotelis
AATTTACACAGATTCATGGAAAAAACAGAGTACTTTGTTCTGTTTAGGTTTTTTTCTGTTTTAGCAGTGGGTTTTTTTGGTTTTATCAGTTTGCATACATGGGCATTTCAGTTCACACTCTTCCTTTTGAAAAATTGGATCTGTGTTATATTATATAACATTCTGTGCGCCAGAGAGATTAGTTTACACCATATAGAAAAACTTAGTAGACACAGCAGGTCTGGTCTGTTCAGACCTTTGTTAAGTCTAGTATTACACTGAATAGTATTTAGCTGTCTCAATTATTCAGCTGCAGGATTGGGGGGCACACACTGAAGTGCAGAAAACTCAGAATAATTTGTGTGGGTGTCTAGTCAGTATATCTGCCTGGAAGATGCCATCAGAACCCCATTAAGCTGATTTTTTAAAGTGTTGCTAAGGGTATGATGGCATATAACTTCGTGCCACAGAATACTTTGTAAGAATTATGTAATTTTAACATCAAATGAACAGGACCAGTGAAAAGGTTTGCTTACTACTAGTTAGTTTTTTTGGCAAACATCCAGCAAGATTCTTCTAGTCATTTTGTATCAATTAAAGGTGAAGTTCTGCAGCATTCCAGAGACCATAGTACCTTCATGGAAGCGCTATTCTGTGTCAAAAGTTTGGCTGTAACCAAAAGCTTACATTTCCTGAATTGACAGAGGCTAGTGTTTAGCATAGATTCAAAAAACTGGGTAATTTTTTCTAAACAGCCATCTGGAATTAGCTTACTTCCTGCTCATTAAAAATATGTGTGAATTTTTTGGCGGTGTGCCCTTCACCTTAATTTTTATTCTTTGGATATAAAATAGTATATAACACAGAAGCTGTAGAATTAAAATTGCTTTTAATGCTGTTGTGAAATAATTGTTTTATCACAGTACTGTTTAATGCATTATGAAAATATGATCACTGTATGCATGTTAGTACTTCCTTCTGAATGAAAACTTGTGGTCTTATTTTTAAAGGGTTAAGTAAGAAAAACCCAAACATTTTTGATTAAGTGTACTAAGGTAAGGGTGATAGCTTTAAAGCTAATGGAGGAAGCCATTTCAATAGAGATACAATCTTCCAGCTTCAGGTCTTATAGCAGAGAATTGCTTTCTGGTGTTCTTGGCTCTTGTAATTGATACACTGTCAGAAAAATGGATTGTGGTCATTGCTTCTGTTTGTCCAGCAGGAGGAGTACAATTACTGCTAGAAATGAAGGAAATGGTAATCAAATTGTCTATATGCGATCCTAGCAGAACAAAAATATGTAATTTGAATAGACCAGCACATGAGTTCCTGTGCTAGCTTTGGTGATTTTTAGAGGCTAAGACTGGAACGTCTTTAAGTTTGCATCTTCATTAAAAAACATCTAGGTCAGGATGTCTGTATCTTTTTGGAAGTATTCAGTCTTGTGGATAGTGAGATAAGAGTAAATACTGCTATTGTCATGACTACGTAGTTGTTGTCTACATGGCTGTGCTGGCACAGATTGTAGACACAGCTGGTGAAGTAGAAGCAAAAATAAATGCTTTGGCAGCATATTTTACCTGATTCATAGAAGGGTTTTAATCTCTTCAGCAAAAGACGTTTTGCTGATATATTCTGTTTGCTAGAAATTTTGTTAGAATTACTGTCATAGCAAAAACACTGACATATAAAAACCTAAACTCCTTTGCTCTCATTTAGTTTTATTTTGTTCCCAATTCTGCAGCTATCCATTGTATATTATGAAAATATTGTTACTTAACTAATTTTTAAACTGTTTTGAGCTCTATTGGTAGAGTGGGGAGGAAGCATTATGGCAGTATCAGCCTGCTCTGTCTGTGACTCAGCTTTCCCAGTTTCAAATAAAAAGTGTTGGGAAATATTCATTAGACTTTGTGAGAAGATTTACAGCAATATTTATTTCAATATTATGTATTAACTAATATTTATTAAAAACTGGAAATTTATATATTCCAAAGTCCATTTATATTGTAAAGACACTCTAAGGGAAACCTTTTCCCTTACGGTCATGAAATGAGCTACAGGATGTGACAGTTTTTAAAAAACTGAAAATACATCAAAATTTTCTTTCTCAGTGTTCTACAAAACCAACCTAATCCTGCTGTCCTCCTGTGTAAATATAAGGACAGTATATGAATATTAAGCTTAGAAAGTAAATACATAGTCTGCAGAGAAAAGGTTGGAATGACTGAGAGGATAGCATTTTGTTAAAACTAAATATTTTCGAAGTGTCATTTTTATGTGAAGATTGTTTAGCCTTTTCTTAAAATCTGTTCTAGTCTAAAATTATTTCAGGATTATTACTTTGGATTGAACTCTGCGCAGACAATCATTTTGGGAATCAGAATGCTATTCACATTTTCATTTTAAACCAAATCAGTTGTGAATCAGAAAATTACTCATTTAGTACACCAGAAATAGTCCTGAATCAAAAACAGCTTTACATAAACATCAGTTATTATTAATAATAAATAGCTCTACAAAAGGGCTTATTAGAATGCAGCTAGTGTTCTGTGAATTATTTAATTATTTTTCTTCTTTTTTCTTTTTTCCTTAACATAAGTGAATATTCTCCCTTGTATCTCTCCCTCCTCTTTTTTTCCTGCAAAACCTGCAGTCTGTTTTTTTTTGTTTTGCCTTTTCAATCTGACAGCCTGGCTTTGTTCTGTATTCTACACTGTTTTTGTCATAGCCAAGTTGATAGACTGACTTCATCACCAGACTGGGACAGATATCCCAGGCACTTGCAACTGAGAATAGACAAGCAGGTTAGCATGTGTTACATGGGGTATCCCTTTCCCAAGAGAAAGATGAAGTATCTTAAAATATTTTGTTAGTATATTAATTTCTGTGTATATCGTATTTCAGTAAAGAATCAAGATTAATGAATCTGTATGAAGATTGTTCTTTATATCTTCTGGAACAGATAAAATAGTCCTGGGCTGGTCCTGCTGAAAGCTTTGTCCTCTGCACAGTGTATGCTGATTTTAAAGGAATACTGTAAACCCTTGAAAATAATAACCCAAAACTGCAAATAGCAGGGACCTGTTAAATGCTTTCATTTTCATTGTTTTTTGTTGTTGTTAGGGTAAAAAGAAGGTTGACTCTGGAAACAGTGGTCATATCATTGATTATGATCTTGAGCTGGACCCATCATTAGAGAATCACAGAACGGTAGGGGTTGGAAGGGACCTCTGGAGATCATCTTGTCCAACCCCCCTGCTTGAGCAGGTACGCCTAGAGCAAGGGGGCACAGGACTGCATCCAGGCGGGTTTTGAATGTCTCCAGGGAAGGAGACTCTACAACCTCCCTGGGCAGCCTGTTCCACTGCTCTGTCACCCTCACAGTAAGGAAGTTTTTTTAATGTTTAGGTGGAACTTCCTGTGTTCCAACTTGTGCCCATTGCCCCTTGTCATGTCATTGGGCACTATTGAGAAGAGTCTGGTCCCATTGTCCTGATACTTGCCCTTCAGATATTTGTAAGTGTTGGTAAGATCCCCCCTCAGTCTTCTCTTCTCCAGGCTGAACAAACCCAGGTCTGTCAGCCTTTCCTCATAAGGGAGATTGTCTGGCCCCCTAATCATCTTGGTAGTTCTCAGCTGGACTTGCTCAAGCAGTTCCCTGCCCTTCTTAAACTGCAGGGCCCAAAACATTGTTCGTGACCTCTCTCCTGTGTGATAGCATAAAGCTATACTAGCTGTTTTCCTAGTCAATGGTAGCATTCATCTGTAACAGTTGATGGTCACAAATGAAGGCATGGCATGTGTTCTGCCATGGAGTTGAGAAAATCTCATGTGAATCTGTTACGGAGACTGGATTTCTGTGGAGTGTTTTGGTACTGCCTGTTAAGATAAAGATGCCAGATCTCATGATTTGTAATCCATTCCTCAGCATAATCCTACAGACCTACACTTTGTTTCTTATTTTGTGACAAGTTTCTATTGTACACATTTCTGTTCATTCTTATAAGTAGCCAAGAATCCTTGCCATTTGAGTGGGTGGATAGAAGTAGTGGCTAAAGGGAACTTAAAAACCTTTAGAACAGCCAACAGCCTGGGGGGAGGGCACATCTGAGCAGTGTAGGAAACGCTAAGTAGAAAGACAAGGGCAGCAACCCATGTGAACTAAGGTTTTGACAGAGCAGCCCTCACACTGTCAAAACTGTGCATTTAATATCTCTGCCAAGGCCACATTATGTCAGCCTGGCCCAATGTGAAAAAAGGCTGCTATGGGACAAAACCTTATTGTGCCATGAGCGAGTCATGCATTGGAGATGTTAGCTTATGTGTGCTTATGCTTTGTGGATCAGTGTGTGTAGTTCTTTCTTTTAGCACAGACAGTGTGATTTTGGGGGTGGGGGTGGGGGGGTGGGGAGACAGGCTGTCTCAGTACTCGCACTGTATTGAGATCAGTGAGTCCTAAATGCTGTTTGAACAAGAGGATCAGTTGAAGTACATTGAAAGAGGGATTGATTAATTATTGACTAGTCTTGGGGGTTTGATTTATCATAGTTTTTATTTGTTTTCTTAGCTGGAAAAAATTTTTGTCAGTTCTGAGAAGAGATAACAAAAGCATATTGGGTTGAGCTTTTATGTAAAGCAGCAACATCCTAAATGTATTATTATTATTGTTGTTGTTGTTATTGTTACTATTGTTATTACTGTGATTTAAATGGATTTTTAAAATGCTCTTTTTTTCTATTTTCATGGAGTCACATGTTTCTGTTTCAATGTAGAATTGTGAAAATAGCTCTGTTATTAAGGTCTGATTACCAAAAGACTGTATTCATGCATATGCTTTGGTTTTCTATAGAAAATAGAAAAACCTGTTTGTACAGGTTGCCAGGTATTGATCTCCCAGTCACTCGTGCCTCAGAGACTTTGGTTCTCCCAGGGTTGTGTAATGACTGGAAAAAACATTGGTGATGTCACCTCTTCTCACTATTAATTCAGCAACCCCTCATTTTTTGCAGTAGATGCTTTCATCTTTTAGGAAGGAAGGAAGGAAAGACAGAGTAGTATAGCTTGGCCTTCACTTTAGTATGAAAGGTCTTTCTTTTTCTGTACTTAGAGTTTTAACATGGGTTAGAAGGGCCAAATGCAAAATGCAACGTGCCTTCTTTATGCTGGGATTTTCTGTTATCATGTGCTGAGTGATGTCTCTTTTTGCTTGCTGAAGATGATGCACAAGAGAAGGAACTCTTTAATTACAGTGTTGGGGGGATGCTAACAGCTGTGTTGTAAACTTTTGTCTAGTGGGGGAGTGTGATGCTAGATCCAGAATATGACTTCATTGTTGGCACCCTTACATTTCACTGTTTTCTGTCGAGTCTGAATACGTTAATACACTTCTGGTATAATAAAACAACATACCTATGAAGATATGAAGAGAAAGTATTTTACAGCTAGTAGAACTTGTGTCTTACTGTGCTTTTCTTTAAAGCTTTGATGGGCTGCTGGAAAGGAGAATGAAGATTAGTATGAATTTGAGTTGATTTAACTTTGAACAAACTCATTAATTGAGTAAGAGTTAAAAAAAAAAAAAAGGAAATGAAGCATATATTTTCTACAGCAGCAAGAAAGGCCAATACTAACAAGAGCTGGCTTACCAGTTCAGAAGAGGCTGGTGGGGTTTGCTTTTAATTTTAGCTGGTTAACTAGTGATTTCTACTTATTCATTAAATATTGACTTTCTTCACAGCTTTAGCCAGTGTAAACCTTTTTCTTGGGTTTATATTTTGAATCTTTGTGGAAATAATTTAAATCTAAAATCAGACTTTTTTGCTAAATATAATTTGCTGTAACTATTCTCTGTTGAATTAAAACCCAGCATTGCTGCATCTAAGGATTCCTCTTCCTTAAGTTCTACTGGTTGAATGTAAAGAAGGGAAGTTCAAAAGCAGCGGTTTTGTTTTGGTTTGGTTTTTCTCATGCAGTTCACTTTTATGTTCTGGTTGTAATTTAAAGTTTACTTGAAAGGTTTTAATAGTTTCCTGCTGTGATCTAGCTTTTCTAAGTGGAAAAACAGATGTGTACATTCAAAAGAAATCCTTGAGAAAATAATCGTAACTTATAAATAAGAGAATGGGTGTGTTAACTCATTATCAAAGGGTAGGATGGGGTGTGAACTTGCAGTACATCTACAGTAACTGCCATGTACAAGTGTTTTCCTGTGATAAAAATAAGGTGGTTTATCCTTTGAAAAAAATCTATAAAACTCTCTTACACTTTTCATATTTTCTCCTGGGTGACAGGCAGCTTTCCAGAGTAGCTGATACAGTAAATTAATATTCTCCTGTACCCTGAGGCAACTTGGTTGTGCACTGATATCCAAAGTTATAACAATCTACTTAAGGCCAAAATTTAAAACATGAAAATAAGTTTAGATTGGATAATTGACAGCATTACAGTGAGACCAATCCAATACAGATACTTGGATTTTGTAGCTACCATCTTCAAGAGTCAAGCTAGGAATGTTGCTATTTTTATTACAGAAGAAGTGATGTTAAAATGAAATTTGCTGTGGCTGGGAGCCAAGATACAGGAGTCATAAATCAGACTGTTTAACAGAATGGTTTTCTTATGTTTTGGTGCTTGTGTGTAGCATTCTGCCACAGTTTGAGATGGACGATTCAGGAATGACCCATTTGATCTCGATCTATTCCCACGCCTTAGATGCCCTAATGAGGTTTTTTAACAGTCTGGCAAAAAACCACCCAACTGTTTACATATGAAAATAAAAGCTTATTGGTTTATAATTTTAGCACATAAATGTATCAATGATTTGCAATGTAGCTCAAAAATCCAGTATTTGTGTTTGGCTGTAAGTCTTTGGGAACAGATCTTGTATAGTGTTTCCACTCAGTTCAAAGACTTAAATTAATTTATAAGTGCTAAAGCCTCTCTCTTCTTTCTGTCTTGTTCTAGGATGCTTTTGTATTTAGACATGAACTTGCTCTCCTAAGAATATCTGCCTTCATGGGTCTAATAATATTAGGTGGAATAAGTGGACTCTTTTACACTCAGCTAATGGGTATTTTCACTGTAAGTATCTAATTTTAGAAGTATATATTAGTTTTATTTTCAATAAAATTAATAAAAGCAGAAAAGCAGATTGCATTTGAGGGAAGAATAGAGAAACACTTCCATTAAGAGGCACCTATTTGGTATATGCTCTGTCAAGACTTCGGCTTCAAGGAAGTCTTAAGAAGTCTTCAGACAAACAAGTGTCTAATCATTCGCCTATTTAGGCAATTTCCTGATGTGTATTAGGAAAATATAACCATACATTGTCCTGGAATTGTGCAGTGTACAAGGTACAAATTTGTGTGCCCTGGTCTCATTATACTTTGTGATGGTGAGGCCCCCTGATAAAATATACATTCTGAGAACACAGACTTTTTGTGAAGTATTTTAATAAATATGCTTACTTTCGTATCTCTTCACTTACTAAACTATGGAATGGGATCATGTAGAATTTACACTCCAAATGCATATTCTGTATTTAAAGGCACAGAAAAAAATCATCTGCATGAAAAAATTTTCCAGTTAAATGAATTTGGTAATGTAATAAATAGCTACAAGAAACAAGCTTTTGGTGCTGTAACATGCTGTTCTGTTCTGTACGTTAGAATTTAATCACTGCCAGTGAATTCTTTAAAGTTACCTTGAGAATCCATGGAAGTGTGTGAAGTACCGCCATGTTGAATATAGAGAGTACATTAATTTTATTTGTGCATGTGTGAAAGTGTGTATGATCTGGCCTGCAAAACTTCTGATTGAAGGCAGTAACATAGAAGAAGACAGCATTTTGTGACTACAACTGATTGAGATCTGCCTGAGATTTCATTTTGGCGTTTTGAGGGTTTACACAGTATTAAAACCTTTGTAGGTGCGTAATGAAAAACCTCCTCACTGTATTATGTAATTCCTTTGTATGGAATAAAGGACGAAGTATACTGTATAGTTTTTCTTTCTGTTAGATAAAACAATAATATTGCGTATTGCTTATTGTTTTTATTTTATTACCTTTACATAAGTTTACTGCTTTCTGCAGTTTGTGTGACTGTGTATTATTTTTGCCATCCTCCAGCTGTTCTACCAGATGTTTTCTGCACTTTCTGTCAACCCCCAGGTCTACAGCTTTACCTTTGTGTCCCTTTGTATGCCTGATTTCTGTTTCAGGGTCTTGCTGACAGGTTCTCACTTCCCTGTTTAAATGCTGGCACACAGCCTTGGTGTCTGCATCCTCTGGAGTTGGGATTTTTTTCTAATCTGATACTGTGCCTTGCTGGGAATCCAGCTGAAGTGCTGCAGACATCTGTATTCTCTCCCACTAGTGGGTGTGAGGGTAAGCAGACAGAAGGTCAGGGAGCCTTAGAGTTCAGGTGCTGAAATATGGAGGTCTTTTTAGTCTCTGTTAAATGGATACATGAGAAGGAACAAAAAGCCATGTGATTGGCACTACACTAAAACACAGAAATGAGACAGAAGAAGACAAGGAACAAACCCGAAGTCTACCATTCTGTTTTGTGTGCTGCTAGAAGCTGGACTAAATTTTGGTAGTGGCCATCAGCATCTATTCAGGTACTATTAGTATGCATAAAATAAAAACTCCCAGACTAAACCTGATTTTGTCAGATACACCCAAAACTTTGGACATTCCTGTTTGACACAAGATACCAACTGTGCCGCCTCTTCAATGTGCATGAATTCACAGTATGTTCTTTCACCATTCTGAGCCTTAGCACTGTCAGGCTGCTACCACCACTGCAAACTCTTAAAAAGTGCTTTAAAGCCCCTTATTCTATGTCAGTTGTATAATACACTGTGAAGTACGTCCCATTGCACTGACTGAGCTGGCCACTACCCTGGAACAGATGAATATGCTATTAGCCCACAAGTCCAGCCTCCTTTTATGTGCTCAGATCATAATTCTGTGGATTGCTGAGCTGCAGTATGTCTGGACATTCTCGTCATCTTGGCCAAACTTTGTGAAACAAACACACCACAGTAATTGTGGATATGGAGGGTCTCTGAGAGGCAGATGCTGGAAGTACAGATCTTCTGCATTAGGGCCTCTCTCTGCATCCTATCTGTAGCAGGGGGGCTGTTGTGCTTGCCTCATATCGACGATTTTTAGGTTTGGGATTGCTGGGGAAGTAGAAATCTATTACTGGGAACTCCAGACCCTAATTCATTCTCACCATGTGGATGCTGTTGCATTGACTCATTGAAGAACACAGGTCATCTAGTCCATCTCCTGCTCAAAGCATTTCCATACCAGCAGCACAATTGTTGTCTTCCATTTCATTCCTTCATGAGTATAGAACTGGCAAGAATAAAGAATACAGTCATTTTGAGGAAATCTACTTGGCAACTTCAAACTAACAAAGCCAAATCTGTTTGGTGGGGTTGTGCTTAGTCTGCAAGTTGTGTCAGAAAATCTTTCTGTACAAATGGTTTTTGACTGTCAGCATTGTAGTGTGGGGATTTGTTTCCTCCATGAGTGCTTACTAGTAGCTTTGGCTAGCCAATGGAAAAGGTAGAGGAGAGGGCACCAGGTGAGTGAGTAGTTTCTCAGCAGGGTCCCCAAAGACACACCTATGAGGCATAGAATAGTGAGACAAAGAAACTGGGTATACCCACTCACAGTGCTGAGTGCACAGCATGGAAGACGTTCAAGTCCTGTAGAAGCAATGAACTGTGATCACTAAGAGACAGCGATGTTCCTACTGTTATGGAGTTACTGTTCAGCATCTAACCTTCCTGTATAAACTAAGCAAATTGTATCTGAAATGAGCTCTATTGAAAATGATGGATTAATGATGAAATTAACCTTAACTTAGTATAAGGTCGGATCAAAAATTTATAGCAGAACGTAATTGTTGAAGTGTAGTAATGCAGAGTTGAGGTTAATTTAAAAGAAACTCAAACACCTGAAGGCATATATATGCACAGTTAATTCATGTTATATTAATAGCTCCATAGCTATTCTTGAGAGCATTAATTTCAGTGATTGCTGAAGCTGCCCAGAGATGTGTGCAAGAGAGGTGGACAAGAGCATGAGTCTTTTGAAAAAGGTGAAGCAGAGTAGCTCTTAATTGTGCTTGTACAGGAAAACAGATAATAAGCGTTTTCCTAGTTCATGCTCCGTGCCTGTGTTTGCAGTTTAACATCAAGCCAAGATAAGTTCCACAGTGCCTGGGTAAAAGCTATTTTTGACTTCTAGAGACAATTGGCATTGCAGCTCTGTGATCTAAACTTTGACTGATACATACTGTTGCTAAATTTATCCAGCAAGTTCAGGTTTGTTGGGGTTTAACATTACTTACCTATATTTCAAATGCTGCCAAAATTGTATTTTTGGAAAGAAAAATAAACTCAAAATTTATCAAACTTTGACCCTTTTGTAGCAAAACCTGATTCTCCATAAGATAAACGTGTGTGACCGTCATATAGTTTTTCAGAAACCAAGCCAATAGTTTTGTCTAAGTAACATAAAGCTAAGGCTAACTTTTTCCAGGAATATTGGATGAGCATATTAAAAAAGTCCGCAGTTCTCAGTCTGTCAGTATCTTCAACACAGAATATGCTGTGCTTGCTGTGACTCTCACAGAAGCGACTTGGCATAATGAAGCCAGAATTGTTTGTCCTTCATTAGCATCATCAGTAGTAAGGAACTAGGACCTGAAAAGGCAACTTTGTGCTTCATTGTTTATGGCTGATTTCCAGAGTCTGATGGCTTTGCTCAAATGTAAATGATTGGAATGTAGCATGCATTATGAAGCGTGATATGTACCCTAGGTCAGAGCACTCGTGCCGATTCTTCATATTTACAGAGCGTATCCTTTTGCCACTGCAGCAAGATACATAAAGTTGAATGTATGGAATTAATTTGCATTAAGTGACATTTGTATACAGCATTTTTATAAGCAGAGTTGCTTTACTAGAATTGAGCAAAGTGATAGCTTGACAAGCCATAAGAACTAGCAAAGGTTTTTCATAGGGTTTTAAGGGGAAATACTGGCATTTTCTCCTCTGATAAATTTTTTTCAAAAGTCAAAAAATGTTGTCTTAACTGAACAGGTAATGGAGGTGAATATACTCCAGCATGTTTTTCTGGAACAGGGCAGTAGCTAAAACAGGAAAGCAAAGAAGCACATTATGAAGTGCAGGTGAAATATTCTGCTCTGTGTGCTGGCACTTCCCAAAATTCAGTGGTGTTGTACAGTTGACTGATCTGTGCCAATCAATGCATAACTCTCACTGGCTATAACAGTAGATCCATTATATAAAAGTTCTTTAAGAAAAAAAATGCTGTTACCCTGTTTCATGTGTGTTCAACAGATACTAAGATGCTTGGAAAAAATGTGCTCTCTGGTAAAAATGAAAACTTTGTAACTTCCGTACTCAAATTTGGCTCTTACACAGAGAATGTTCTTACGGCTGTACTGCTTGACAAGGTAATTACTAGACCAAGTTACCTAACATGCAGTAATTTCTCTGGGTAGGTTTACCACCTCTCTTATTGTGGTATCACTGTTAGGGTATCATTAGCACAAGGGTATTCATGTCTCATCTGGAGGTCCAGGAAGCTAAAGAGCAAGGGAGGTGCTTCCTGTAATGAGAGGAGAACAGCTGGTTGGCAAAAACTGTCCTTAGAGGAACTTTTGACATGAATTGTTCTGAGGAAGAGGGGAACAGCTGAGGTGGCCTCTACATATGGGATTAGTGCTTTCTCCCTAGAAACTAGCAGATGTGAAACACGCTTCTAGCTGAAAGGGCACATGGCTCTTTTTACCCTCCTCCAATGGGTTTCCCCAAGCTCTGTTTGCCTTTACTGTCGTCATCACCCTGAATTTTAACACTTCTTCCAGCATGTACTTGGGATCGCTCTTGGGGAACTTTTATTTGGATACTTTGGCAATAGAGGTATCTCAGTTATCTCTAATAACTTTTCTCTAATTCAGAAGTCTCTGAAATAGGGAGAAATTTAAGGTCCTAATGTAGGAACTCTGGGATCCTAAGCAGATACTTTTCTTAAAATCTCCGCATAACAATTAGTCGTCTTATAATTTTCATGTTTCTAGAGAACTGGGTGGAAGAAATCTGTTTCACACATGAAGAAAGCACTATCTGATGTAATTTCCAAAATTAACATGCATTTATATTGAAGGCTTGCTTATCTTCCATACTTGGTGCTTGCTTTTCCAGTCCTCTATTCCCTGTTCATTACCTGTACTGCAAGTTTGAATTTTATATTCCTTAACTGGAAATGAGCCTATGTACTTATATTCACAGGCAGCATGATGTCTTGTAATGACTTTGCTTGAAAAGTAAAAGCAAGCTTAGCATAAAACAGTAAGTTTTAAAAAAAGAAAATGTTGCAGTTGCACCCTAGAAAAACTAAATGTTCTCCTACTAACTTTTTTTAAAAAAAAATCATTGGTACTCCTTACTTCAGACTACTTTTAGCTCCTTCTTCTTCCACAAGCAATTATCTCTTTTTTGCCTCAGCCACTACTGGATTAGAAGATTGGTCTAATATTATAAACACTTTCAAACTCCATGAAGGTAGAGAGGTGGTTTTTTATTTGGTGGTTTGTATAAATAGTAAAGATACTGTTTATAGGTAAATTATCATTTTGCTTGAGATAGATAGTTCCATTTCAGAAGGTTTTTAAATTTCCCACACAAAACAACCAAAACATACATTGTCTTGTGCAACTATTGCCTATACCTATTACTGACATTGTATTGCAATGGCAAATGTAAAGTTTATCTAGAAAATAATATTTTGCCCTTAACCTAGATGAAAATCTTGAGAAGCACATATCTGTGTCACTCAATTTTATTTCCAATTACATTTTTTCTGTAGTTATCCTCATAGGAAATAAGAAAATTTAATTGGAAACTAAATCAAATGGTATCCAGAAACTTGTTTGCTTTCTCAAGACATATTTTCATGACATGTACTTTCTAAGAAGTCCTCTCTCATTTGATATTTTTAATTGTAACAGACACTTGTTTTCCTAAAAAAGACATAAATAGCCTATTTATTCATTTATTCCTAGGAAAAGGCATTACTTCACCTAGGGAAAAAAAAAGTATCTTTCATCAACTACAGATTGCTTCTGATCTATGACTGTGGGAGGTAGAGAGCTGCAGTTCAGGCTGTTTTAAAAAGGTGGAATTGTCAGGATGCTCGTGTGTATCTTAGTACAAGACTAGCCCTGGCATTAGCCTTTCTCTCACTCATGTTCCATTTTTGCTTTAAGAAAGTACTTCTGTATGTCTTTCATGTAATTTCCAATTGTTAAATGATGTTAAAAAACACTTTTTCTATTTATACAGTAAGATTCTGACATTGGTTATGTTTGATCTACAAGGCATTACTGTCAAACAAGTAATAAATGACATGCTTTTTCAAACAATGGCTTGTCTGATTATTTTGATATTTGTTCATATCTAGTGAGGTTTCAAATTGCATGAGACACTACTAAGAAATATTCAATTTGCTGATCTTTTTTAAGGCTGGTACCTTTTGCATATGTGAGGTTTTCTTCCTCTCAAGATCTATGTTCTTTTTTTTGTTGGCTGCCACCTGTCTGAAGCAATCATCAGCTTCTTTCTCTTCCTCTGTACAAAAGGAAAATCCTGTCTTCCCATGGATGGTGGAAGGTAACAGGATAATCAGTTCAGCAGTGATTCTCTGATGTCATTGTGGGAGCCCTGTAAAAGCGGATTATCTGTGACTCGGATAAAATAATTAGAAATTACTTGGACACTTACAAATAACTGATCTACTAATCTCATTTCCAAAGTTGAAAAAGGCCTGTCTCTCAACGTAACACTACCAGATGTTTCAGTTAAACAGCATCCTTTGCAGAGACTAATCTGAACCCTAATTTTAAAGGATTACCTTTGATTGTTTTTTATTTCAAACACTAAACAGTTTGTGTTTTCATTTTTCCATATGTTCAAAGTATTTATGTAGAATTAAAGAAATTTTCTTCATTTTTGCACTATAGGCTATCAAATATGATTTTATGTGATTCTTGTGCGTTAGTATTGCAGAGAAAAGCTTTTCATTAAAATTATTTAGTAATTGTTTCTCTGGGGCAGAACTATGTAATGGATGGGCTTTTATAAATTTAATAGATGCCATGTGGTCTCTGTGCAAGGTAGTGGATGTATTATCATAAACTAAGTGGACAGTGACTTTATTAATTTAATTAATGCTACCAGGGTTTCCTGTTAATTAACTGTTTGAACGGTGTATGGTGATATGCCAATATCCTGGTGCATCAGTACTGTGTGGATGTGGTGGAAAGAAATTTCCCTTTATTTGCTTTGGAAAGGATGGAAGGGAAAATAGTTTAACAGTTCAGCAGTCAGTCTGGTGCACAATATGATGCCTACCACATAAATTTTTCCCCTTAGAAGCATGTTCGTATTTTTTAAGTGCTATGTTTTATTATTGTTGCAGTGTTTCTCCTTTTCATCTTCAAGTAGCAGATGTTTTTCACTAGCTGTTTTTTGTTTTTCTTATAAACAGATCCACATGAATATCTAGAACTTATTATTATATTTTAACTATTTTGCTTAGTGTGACTGATATTTACAGTGAGCATGTAGTAAGGAAAGTTACTTATTTTGCTCAGGGCTTCTCAAAAGGACAAAACCTTCCTTTTAAGGAAATCAGAAACAGATGGAAGTTGTACAAATTAATTTTCTGATATATTTATATGAAGGGAATATTTTAAAGCAGTTAAATTTCTTGAGGCATATCTTCTTTCTTTAGGTCAGTAAGAGTATAATGCAAAAATGAAATGCAAACAATAAAAATGCCAGGGAAAAATGTAAAGTTCTTTGTGTAACCAGCAAGTCAGAAAAAATTCACAAAGGTCGAAACACAAAATACTGAAAATGTAACCGCAGTTATTCTGTTACTAAAACCAAAGGCTTTTTAATTCTTTGTATACTTTGTAGTGTTGATCCATTGTTTTTTTTAATATACAGAGTGCACAAGTCATCTTGTTGTGCTACAATGCTTTTTGTCTTTAAAAATAAGCATCTTATAATTAAAAATATTTGTAATCATATCTTTAATCACATAATCTATTAAATACTGTTTTGATTAGTGAAATACTAAGGGCTTTTCCTGTTTTTTTCAAACATGGCAGAAATGTAATCAAGGAACTATTAATCCTCATAATTAAGTTTAGCACAGAAGAAATTAGGATTGGAAGGGGAAATTAGGATTCCCAGGCAAATGTATTCTTTACCTGGCTATAAGAAGGTGGAAGATATAAAGTAGACAGAGAGCAAAAGGTCTATAAAGCATAAACCCAAACAGTAATTTGAAATTAGAGATGTAACGGGTAAAAAAGTTAATTTTAACATTGTCTGTCTGTATCTTTACCATTATTCTTATCCCTTCCTCTTTTCCTCTCTCTACCTTTAATCCACCTATATATAAATCTCCTATTAGAAGACTTCATAAAGTCCTATAAATTAAATTGTCAGGAATTAGTGATGTCCTGGTCTTTGAATGGGATTTTGTTAACTGTGTAAAGACTTTTGTATCTTTACCATATTATTCTCAAACAGACTAGCAACTGGTTTAACATTTTTGATGAATGTATCCTGACAGTTTTAAACACCTATTTACCACCAAAATAAAATTTTTGTTTATTTAAAAAAATCTCTTTCACGAGCTATTTAAAATATAAGCATGAATGCAAGTGTAAGACACACTAAGTAGCAAATGATCTCATCTGTTTTATTTATATCACTAGATAGTTTTAGTAAAGTGGGAATACTTCTATTGAAATTAATTATTTACAATATTATTAAGGAAAAGGGTAAGTTAGAAAATTTAGTCAAAGAGATTTTATACTGTGCAGAGAGTCAAAAATATACCAAAAATATCCCCTGTTCATGACTCAAGGAAGAAGTCCTTTTACAACTCAGTTATTTTTCTAAATAGTAGAGGAAGTACCTTTAAGCAATTGAAAATAGGTAACTATAATAATGATGTTTGATTGTTCTGGGGGCTGAGTACATTTTGTTTAGATGTTGCTTGTCAAATTTAGACATCAGACCATTAAGATGGCTTCTGTGAAAGGAAGGTGAACAACTAGCCTTCCTGAGCATTTTTTTATTAATATTTTTGTCTTAAGAAGGTATTGGTAAGTATCAAGAAAATAATACATTTTGTCATGTGCCTTGCTGTCATGCAGCTCTGCACCTAATACACTGTGGATTTTGACTGAAGAGATCTTATTTGTACCATCGTCTTTGCAGATGTGTTCCTAATTTGTTATCAGATGTTTTCATTAAATCGTTTTCTAATACCTGACAAATATATTGGAAATCTATTTAACTAAATTCATCAGACCATAATAAGAATGTAGGCGTATTCCCTAGGTATAATAGAGTGTAGCTTCATCTTCCATTTTGCACACAGTTTTCTGATTGTAATTTTCAGGCTGAACCTAACTAATCGACAAAATTAATCACATTATCTTATGTGAAAAGTCTAGATTAAGAAAACTATGCTAAAAAGTGACCAAGTGTAAACCCAAAATGTAATTAATGCAAAAAGCTAAATTTCTGAAATATGAAGTATTCTTTCTATGAAATGTTCAGTATTTTATAAATTCTTCAATTGCTTACCTGTTGCTTACATACACACAATGAAATGATGTTAGGTAGAAGGAATAAAAAAATGTATTGTTGAGATAGAGAAGAAGTTGTTGTGCACTTTTGGATAACAGCAGTGGCTGCAAATCCAGGAAGGTTTGCAGGTTTTGTTTGCTTTTTCTCTTTCTGATTTATCATACTTTCCTCATGATTCTTCTATACTGAGCATTTGAAAATACTATATTAAGACAGCGTGGCATAATGCTTACATTCTTCTATTGCAAGTATTAGAGCTGTATTGATTACACATCACTTTAAGCAAACACAGAAGGAAAAATGAACCAGAGATTGTGGCTGCGTGCTTTGGAGTTAGTCCTGTGAGTTACAAATTACAGCTTCTGCTTCGGAAAACGTGAATCAGTAAGAGGAAAATAGGCTTTCCATGTGCTTCTTGCATGATAAATTAGTTCATGATGAATCCTATCCTGTAGCAGTTTGTTAAACACTGCATGTGACCTTTTTAAAAAAACCTGTTTTTTCAGGCAGTTGGCTATGCTAATAAAAAATAAAGATGTGAAAGGTATTCCTCTTAGTAACGAACATAGGTGCATTCATTTGAAAATTAATCTTAAGCTGGCCTGCAGAATTTGGTGGGTGCTCTTACATGTGTCTCTCCATTCCTCTTGTAACAGTCTTAGCTGTGGCAGTAGCTTACTACACTTACAAGCTGCTCTTGCAGACTTGTAGTAAGCCCTCAAAGCAAAAAACCACATTCCTCATCCCCTCAGCAGAATCTGAACCCTTTGCCATTTTCCTCTTGTTTAAAGTGATATGTTGTTATGGATCGCTGTGTTTATTGTGTCTGATTACTTTTGCCTTTCTCACTGAGGTATGATTTTTTTTCCTAGTTGCTTGAAGATGCTTATCAGTGGGTATTTATCTCTGAATAACCAGGTGCAGGAACAATAGTTGTTTCCAATCTGGATGATGACTTTGGGGGTCCAGGTGACCCATCATGTGAAAATTATCAGTTGAGGGTTCGTCAATTTCCTCTTCTAGGCAGTTGTAAAATTTATGGGATTTTTGGAGATAGAGATGACTAGGACTCAATAGATATGGCATGTTTTGCCTATATCAGGTTATTTTCAGTTGTTGGGTGA
Organism: Phalacrocorax aristotelis; assembly: GCF_949628215.1. NCBI lineage: Eukaryota > Metazoa > Chordata > Aves > Suliformes > Phalacrocoracidae > Phalacrocorax > Phalacrocorax aristotelis. Next base: position 47,258,802 of record NC_134311.1, read on the forward strand.
GTGCCAATTCTCCAAAAGATTTTAACATCAGCATTAGCTGGGAGTCTGGGGGGAAAAAAAAAATCTTAGCAGAGTTCTGTTTGTATTAATCGTAATCCAAGCTGATAGTAGATGCAGACAGCCAAAGCCTCTTAGGCTGAACACAGTAATACTGATGTTGTAGCAAAACCTTGGTATACATCAAATGTGTAATTAAGACAGATGATATTCTGGTTGAAAGCCATTTGTGGGATGTGTTAACAAACAGAACACCTTGTCATTCAGAAGAACAGTGGTTATTCTGGTCCTCCAGTCTCCAAAAGAAAAATTCATCTGTCTGAGAAGAAAGCCTTACATTATAGGCCAAAACTCAGCTATGGCCCTCTCCCTTTCCTTCCTGTCCTGTCTCCAGAGGGGCTACTGAGTTTCCTGGGGTGCTGTGCAGTTTTGCTTTCATGTGAAAAGGTAAATTGGTTCACTCTCAAATGAAAGCACATTTCAAATGAACCCAGCTGTTTGGAAGCAGTGTTGTGGGGGTGGGGGGAAGCTGTGAGGGGAATTTGGTTTCTTAAGTTCAGTCACCAGCACTTGTTAAGGGAGCTAAACTTCAGAGGGAGGTGTTTCCTCCCATTCCCTCCAGCCCTAGTTCACAGCTTTTAAAACGTGGCTATAAAGTTTTTCTAATTCTGAAAAAGTATCCCAGAAGCAAAGGATTCACTGCTCAGTCCCAATTCCTTTACTGTCAAGCAAAAGTATTCTAAAATAGATGTTGGCATTTAAATGGAAGAAGAAGGAAGGAAGAAAGGAAGGGAAGATTTCCTTTGACTCTTATCCAACTAAAATCCTTAGTACATTTTAAAGGTGTGAAAGCTTGACAGTCTTTTTTACAGTAATTTTCTGCAGTTCCTGTTTTGGTGCTTTCAATTAGTTTATTAATCTAATGGGTTACATTTATGAGAGAAGCAGACTCTGATGAGCATCTTTCAGGACTTGGTAACGTGCCATGATAACAATTAAAAAGAAATGCAACCACCAATTCTCAAATACAGTATTTTAGGGAGCAGTATAAATGTATTAATGAATAAGCAGTGTGGAGAGACATAACAAAAAACCATTTTTAATGTATTATTTTGTTATGTTTCTTCTGCACCCAGAGCTTTTTTAAGGCTTCTTTTTTGAATGATAGCATAGTTCTTTGATAGCTAGAAGTCAGTTATAGTCTGGACTAGTATGCTACTGTTATAGAAAAAATCATCAGCAATCATTGCTTTCAAACATGCCAATATTACATTGTACTATCAGGTAGGCAGCTTTGATGTGACCAGAGGTTAATTCCTAGAGCTGAGATATTTTTGCAGTTATGAAAGGAGCTACAGAGTCTCATGAAAACGCTGGTACAACCTCACTGAAGTGTCACGGAAGTAATATCTGTGTTTATCTAGTCCCTTTTATTCAGAAAGCTGTGTGTGATCTTCTGTGGTCAGAAAAGGTGGTGTTCTGACAAGAGCTGGCTAAAAAGCCAGCCCAAGGAAGCAGAATGTCCCTTGGCTGTGCAGTCAGGTCCCACCCTCACAAGGAGAATGGCTTGTGTCTTGTAATGCTTTCCTGTCACCTGTGGCAGGTGAGGGGGAACACGCTAGGCAGGCCCCTCAGGTGGAGAGGAGAAGAGGTTTATCTATGGGAATTGAAACAACAGTACTTACAGTCTGCTGCCTCCAGTCCTGTCCTCTCTCACTACTGAGTGGTTCTTCAAATCCACCTAGTGATGGGGCCAGAATGGTTTATGTAGTCTTCTGCAGGCGTGCCTTCTCTGCACCAACAGGGAAGAACTTGTGCATCATGGTGGGCTGACGTGCAAAGAGGGGCCTTCTTTGCTTTGCCATAGGGCATCTGGAATTCAGCTGGGTAGGTCATGGGCAGAATTAAGATTTTTGCCATTCAGCATGTGGTAAGGGATCCTGTTCCAAAACTCATCAGAGCTGAGAAGTGGATTTAGGAGGAGAAAATTTGGCAAGGGGAGTTGAGGCCACCCATGTCTGGTGAAGCAGGGAAGCAGCTTCCTGTGCATTATTCCCCACTCATATTTCACCCTTCCCCTTCAAAGCATTATGAAAGATGGTTGCAGAATCCCAGCAGCGTCTGCACTGAATTGAATGCACGGATGGCAGGAACAAAGAACACAGTATGGTTTTATTGCTAGGTAGTGTTTCCAGATGACAATGAAGTCGCAGCCTAATTAAACCACAGCCCTTGCGTCTCCGTATGGCTGGGACAATAGAGACTGGCTCTCGGTTTCATTCAAATGCTAGGGTAATCTGACAGGTGCATTATGTGCATGCCTAAATCAATGAACAGTAAAGGGAAATAGCAAGCTGCCGTGAAAAGGAGATGGAACAATGAGAAATATTTCAATTATTGTATTTTGGACCTCGTGAGTGATTTTGGGACATAATGAACTATGAATGTTCATTGAAAACACTAAAACTACTGGAGTTAAAATTGAAGTGATTCTTACAAAGCAAGCTTTTTTTAAAATATGTAGTGCAAAAGTGAGAAAAAAATACTATTGTTGGTAGTTTTAAAAGTTTTATTTGGGGATGATCTAAGCTTACATTGATATGTTAATTATGAAACTTATGAAATTAATCATGTTCAGAAAAGTAAAGTATGAATTTAATTTACTGTTAGCTGCAGGTATGCCTTCACTCTGCACTTTATTTAGTTTTTTTTACATTTTAAGAGAACAATCTTTATATTTGGGATTTACCTTTAGAGACTATGGAAACTGATGGCATATTGCTAGTGGTGCTCTTTGCATTTTAACACTCATGAAGATAACTATTTTAAAACTTTTTAATAGCTTCTGCTTTTCAAAAGATTGCATCTGTTAATGGTTGCATTTTACTAAATTTTCCTGTTGATATCTCAGTGAACTACTCCAAGTCTGGAATGAGTGCTTGTGAAAAACACAGCAAGAGTGTACCTTACAGATGTTACTTCTAAATGTCCCATGAATTAATTGTAACATCAGAATTCATTTTAGCTGTAATAATGCTGTAAGTTTTTGTTGGCATCTGTGGTGTGTGCTATCACAGTAAAACTACTCAGTATAGTTTCACATCATGTTTGTAAAAATCATTGAACAGACTGAGTAAATTTGCACATATCGTCTCACTCATGTGGCGAATGAGTAATATGTAACCTACTGGACCAATGCCAAAGCAGTGTATACTAAGAATTGATTCCCTGCTTTATTTAGGTGCTTTCATAATGACATTTTAATGGTTAGGAATGTAAATAAATACTTTTTCACTGTGTTTTCTTCAACAGGATACTACAAGTATAGAAAAAATGTCGAACTGTTGTGAAGACATGTAAGTGCTGTAAAATTTCTACATTTATTTGCTGAAAAGCTAAAGGAGTAGCTGCTTTTTTTAACTCTGTGTGAGAGAAAAGGAATCAACAGCACTGTTAGGATTATTTTGCATGGTACTGTGCCTTGTACTTCCTATCTCCCGCAGCAGCTCACTAATCTTTTAATATTGGTTGTACACAAAGTAGCCTCACATTATTCCCGTACCTTCCAAAGCTAGTGGAACTATATTTTCTTTCAAAAGTACAGATCAAAAGACACCTTCTGCTGTGTCTTGACATACATTTCATTGATTCTGAGGTTCTCCTCTGCTTCAAAAGTTGCCTTTGGTTCATTGACGACACAGATAGTTTCTGTTCTCAAAAGTTAAGTCTCAGCTGCATGCCATAATGAAAGAAAACCCGTATTTGTGATGCTGGGACACAATTCATCGGAGTCCAGTAATGGATCCCCAGCCAACCTGCATTGTTCTAGCTGACTGAAGTGCACCATGGGCGTGCTGTCTTTCACTAATAATGCTGTCTTCTGTAGATCAAGGCCCCGAAAGCCGTGGCAGCAGACCTTCTCAGAAGTTTTTGGCACTCACTGGAAGATCCTGTGGTTTATTCCTTTCAGGCAGAGGCAACCACTGCGACTTCCCTGCCACATTGCCAATCACGTCTGAACAGATGGATGGTGGGCACAGATGGGTCCTCCATGCTGGAAGTGCGTTACAGGTTTTATGAATATAGGACTATGACAGTCTTCAAGTCAATTAAAATCCTCCCACCAATCGCAGGCATCACAATGTGCCCTAGGCTTTATTTTAATAGTGGTCTTGATTCTGTTCGGAGGTCGATACAAGTTGTATGTTTAACTTTAGGCATATTTACTTTGAAATTAGCTTTCCAGAAGGATTTGTTTCATCGTTGAGGTTATTACCAAACACAAATTACTGGAATGCAGTCTTACTCTATTTGTTTGATACTGGCTCTTTTTTTTTTTCTTGGTAGGAAACACTGAAGTTTACATTGATTGTTAACCTTCCAACTAAGTGTCTTACTCTGCCTTGATTTTTTTTAGTGTTTTTATCAGTAGGTCTGTCTAGATAATATTCATGTCTTTGTTTCTGCTATGCGTGTTTAAAATTACCTGACACTGCCATTTATTTATGATATACAAAAGTACTTCTGCAGCACCACACTATAAAAGGTAGCATTTAAAACTGAGGCAGACTTCTTTCTAAACCTTTCTCAGAGAGGTTTTTATAAATACACGTTGATGTGTGTGTTTAATATAGAGAGATCTTAAGTCTTACAGTTATCTTTCTCCATAGATATGATCTTAGTGAAAAATATTCATGTCTTTATATCAACAAAAGTCATAAAATGTAGATAGAAAGCATGTTTTCCCTATATCACAAGGATTTCCTTGCAATCATTCAACAAAGAAGCTGTATCATGCAAATATTGGAATAATTACTTTTCAAAAATACAGATTTAATTAGTTAGCATAACATACCTTAAAAAAGAGTTTATTGTCAATAAAGTTATAAATTTTATATATACTTTTGTTTATTAATGGTTAGCTGGAATTGGTCCAAGTGTTTGTATATGGGAAGTATATGTGAAAATATTTTAAAATATTTATACATAAATATAGATATTTGCTACTAACATGTAGTAAAATATATTAACTGATCTAATAGGATACTCTGTGGATGTACGATAGCTTGTTGTGGGCCCTTTCAGTGTGGAAATACTCAAAGAAAGCATCCTTAAGATTACTTCTGGTAAAATGGCAACGATTCCCACAGTACTGGCTCAGCTTTGCAGTATCCGGAAAAATTATATAATGTATTATAGCCTTCTGTATCTATACAACTATTGGCATAAGATGTTTGTTATTTTTGACAGTTCTGTGAATTTTTATGAGACATTCACAGCTTCAGTGTTTTCAGTTATGCTTCTTATTCTGTTGTCTAGTCTGACAGGAAGGACTAGGATCCACCTTAAATAGCAGCCATGCAACAGGATCGTAAAAGGCAGAAAATCAGGATGTACTACTATACATAGGTTGTGTTTGGAGAGAGATTGTTTGTGAACAGTTGATTCAAAAAGAAGGTCTAGATTTGTGGCAAGTGGCATTCATAATGAACTTTTAGATCAGCTCTTTTAAAATCTTAACACAGTCTCTGCCAATGTTGGGTGTCCCTTTATTGATTTAACAGATTTTGATGATCCACTGAAAGTTCCAAAAGGCGCATCTTAAAAATCACTTGAATTTTACACTTCTGTGAATTTCTAAGATTTGAATGAACTTTACTTCTCCTTTTAAAAAGAGATACATTATTTTCTTCATTTAAATTTCAAGCCTAATGTTCAACCATTTTTTTCACAGCATTTTTAGATGTGAGTTTAGACTTCCTTTAAGATGGTATTGGCAGCAATATTTAAACAAAAGAAGGCTTGAAGAAAGTGGATGGAAAGGATCCATCTTCCTCCATCTGGAGCAGTGCCTGAAATTAAAAAGAATGTGCATATATACATTATGAAGCAATGGCTATATTATATATATATATATTTTTAATTTTTTTTAAGGAATTCCTCTATTATAGTCTCCATGAAACACACAGGGGATTAATAGCAGTTTTGTTTTATGTGCCAATATGTAAATCAGCTTAGTGAGCAAAACAGCAGGTTTTTTTAAGTTTTTCGTGCTAATCAATTATTGTAGTTAGGAGATCATACTGTTCTGCAGCTTATAAGAAAGAGGATCAAGAACTTAACTATTCTTGATATGTCTTCTGATATAATTGGTTCAGTTAATTTAACCATGCATGGAGAACCAAGTCTGTAATACGGATTCTGCTCGACGGTAGGAGCCTTAGTTACAAGCAGAGTATGTAATTGTTGTACATGATACGCAGTGGGGTGATGGGACCATTAAGTTTTGCCCGCTTTGTGGGGATGAAAACCCGCAGCAGCCCGCATACCGCGTTGGGAGGTATATTTCCCTGTTTTCAAACAAAGGACGGCGCCCAGGGCCCGACGCCAGCGCCGAGGTGGCGCAGACTGGCACGTAACGCGGCCGCGCGCCCCGCGGGGCGCAGCTCCTCTCGCGCCCTCTGTCGGCCCTCTGTCACCACGGCAGGGGGCGCTGCGCCCCGGCGGGGCGGCGCACGGCTGCACGCCTCGTTAAGGCGCCGCCGGTGTTGGGAGCGGGAGTTGCGTGGTTGGGCGTGCGTGCGAGGGGTGGGGCTTGCCTTCGGGCTGGAGTACATCTCGGGAGTGGACCCTGGTTCGGGTCTGCCGCGGGTGAAGGTGGAGCATGTCAGGGGCGGCTAGGGACTCTTCAGAACCATTGCACTTCCCTTTCACACGATCAGTTATTTAAAAATCTGTAAATCCTGAAGTGCCTACTTAAATGACAAAAGAAGAACTGTGAGGCTGAAGTATCAGCTATACATTTAAGTAAATTATGGACATGAACATTTTGCCTTATTCTCAAGTGAAAACGGTAATTTCAAATATTCACGATTTCTCAAATGTTTTCATATTGTTGGATTCTTTTGGTAAAACTATTGTTCCTCAGTCTCCCATTCATCCTTAACATTAGGAATCACTATGTAATATGATTAAGGCAGCTACTTTATTTTTTATCCCTTTTCTGTGTACGTGGAGCAGAGAAGGGAGAGGCATCATTTTTAGGAGGTACTGAGCTTTATACTTTGAATGACAAGCCTCTAAAAGGGTGAAAATAATAATTTTTAAAAAAATTATTTTAGCCAATGACCCTGTCAGGTTATTAATTTATTAATGTTTCTGAAATGGGTTCTCAGGAAGATTTTGTTCCAGAAGGAAAAGATCAGGGAGAATTTTAAGATTTAATCTGAAATCCTTTAAATCTTTGAACCTTTGCTTTGAAATCCCACTTCTTTCCCTCCAGCTCTCCTTCATGATATTTTATTTTAGTAGAAACTGTATTCTTAAGACTAAGTAGTGCTTGTCATTGTTATTAATTTAAAAAACCTTACAGACAGTATTAATGAATTTCATCGTAATATAACGTCAGAACTACACATACTTTATTGAGCACAGTGGCTATTACTATGAATTTAACAATATTTGATTTCCTGAGGGGTACAAAGAGAAGTCAAAGCACTAATGAAAAGCAACCTCAAAAAAATTGGAAAAAAACTGGTTTATTTGCAGTATGGGGTACCTCGTGGTAGGACTGATGCTACCTTGCTATCTTCTCATAATATCAGAGATTTGAGATTCCATTTGAAAAATCTTGATGTCTAAAAGATTCTGCACTAAATAATGTTTACCAACCTATCCTCTGGTCTGTTGGTTTGAAGGACAGGTTCCAACAAACAGCTGGTAGAGTAGTTGAGATACGCAATCATTTCCAGTCCTGAGGAGGATTCATAAGCAAGAAACTGTCCAAGAACCAAGTGGTGGGATAGATTTTGAACTAGGCAGCTTCCTCCTTGTTTTGATTCTGAAGTGGGCTAATGTGAAGGGAAGATTCATAAAAGCGCAGAGTAAATGGATGTGGGGCCAGAAGAATTGTTTTGATTCATTACCAAAGTTTACCAAATGACGTGAGATTGCAAAGAGTGGGAGTTACACAGTTGAGTACACATTCCATCATTGCATGATGTCTTTCAGTGTTCATCTTACAGTTCTCCAGTTTTATTCAGTAAATGATGCTTTTCAGAAATTATGAATTCATGCTTTGTTTTGTGCTATGGCAGACCATTGTGTGCCAATGTAAGTAAGGTAGGTGGCAAGGACAGGATTTCTGCAGTACTGTGGAAGAGAATCTTTTTCCAGTCAAGTTTGCATTCAAATGAAACATGATAATAAGATGAGTTTTCTGGTAACCTGAAATTGTAAGTTAACATAAACCATAAGTAGACACTCCAGAAGAGAGAGCTGCTCTGCAGGAAGATCTGGATAGGCCGGAAGAGTGGGCCAAGAAGAACCTTATGAAGTTCAACAAGGACAAGTGTAAGGTCTTCCACCTGGGAAAACATAATCCAGGAGTGCAGCACAGACTGGGATGCACCTGGCTGGAGAGAAGCTCTGTGGAAAGGGACCTGGGGGTCCTGGTGGACAGGAAGCTCAACATGAGCAAACAGTGTGCTGCTGTGGACAAGAAGGCCAACAGGACGCTGGGTTGCATCAAAAAGGGCATCGCCAGCAGAGAGAAAAGTCATTATCCTGCTCTACTCAGCGCTTGTCAGGCCACACCTAGAGTACTGTGTACAGTTCTGGTCCCCCCTATACAAAAAGGATGTGGACAAGCTGGAAGGGGTCTAGAGAAGGGCCATCAACATGATCAAAGGACTGGGAAGCCTGCCATATGAGGATAGGCTGGGAGAACTAGGTTTGTTCAGCCTTGAGAAAAAGAGGCTTAGAGGGGTTCTGATTACCATGTACCAGTACTTAAGGGGTAGCTACAAAGAAGATGGAGACTCCCTTTTTACAAGGAGTCATGTGGAGAGGACAAGGGGGAATGGACACAAATTGCTTTTGGGGAGATTCCGATTGGATGTGAGAGGGAAATTTTTCACAGAACGGTCAACCATTGGAATAATCTCCCCAGGGAAGTGGTTGCCTCGGCCACATTGGACGCCTCCAAGAGTCGTCTGGACAGGGTGCAGGGCCATCTTGTCTAGACTGTGCTCTTCCTAGAAAGGTTGGACTAGATGATCTGTGAGGTCCCTTCCAACCTGTGATTCTGTGAGTCACTTTTTTTGTAATGCATTATTTACTGTATTTGGCCAGCCTTCCTGCCAGCAGTACATCACTTAGAGCAGAGTGTTTCTGTAACATATTTGAGGATGCTGTCGCTTAGATGTATTATTTAACTTGGCTGTCTCCACCCTTTGTCTTCACCATGCACTTAATTTTGCTGCAGCTCACAAATAAGAAGCCAACATAGCTTTGTTGGAACAACCACATCACAAAGACAAATACTACTGGCTGGCTCTTCTCAATATCCCAACTGGGAATATCATTGCATTCCTTAAAAGCGTTTTCTTTGTATGGTGAAGTGTTGATCTTTCTGGACAAAAATTGTTGCTTATTCTATATATATTCCTGTCAATAATACTGTATTAGCACCTCTAAACTATTTCTGAAATAAAGGCTAAGTGTACTTTCTGAAGAGTAAGAGTTGCATAAAACAATGTGGATCTTAGTTAGTACCACCTAGTACTTCTCATTCAATTCTGTACTTTTACCATTGTGCTATGAGTGCAAGCATAATAAATAGATTTTTTTAGCATTGTATATAAGAAATACACTTTTATTCATAGTCTTGTCACCGATTGGAAGTTAACTGTCAGAAGACAAAGGTACTGTTCTGGCTTTTTCACTTCAAGAATAACCCGATTTTGTTTAGCTGCAAAATCATAGAATCATACAATTATTAAGGTTGGAAAAGACCTCTAGGATCATCAAGTCCAACCATGAACCCAACACTACCATGTCTCCTAAACCATGCCCTGAGGTGCCACATCTACGTGTCTTTTAAATACCTCCAGGGATGGCAACTCTACCATCTCTCTGGACAGCCTGTTGCAATGCCTGACCCCTCTTTCAGTGAAGAAATTTTTCCTATTATCCAGTCTAAACCTCTGTGAACAAAGGTTTGAATTTAAGTGATCTGACTGAGCATTGTAGCTGTCTAGCAGCACCAATAAAAATAATGTTAGACAGTTTTTTATATACATAGCACAAGCCCAAGGTATACACTTCTCAGACCCACTCCCTTCTCAGTCAGACCATTTCCCTCCAAAAGGATTTTTCTTCTCTACCCTTGGTATAAACTGCTGTTAGTCATACCTGGGAGCCACTTCGTAGCTCTTGATAGTTCTTATCTAGGCTGAATGAGTAGTGGGCACATGGTGTTCTTTTTCAGGTCCTGGTAGGCTTCAGCTTATTATCTTCCAGCTGCATTGGGCTAGTGGTCAGGTAAGAGGCAGAGCCTCATTTTGTCACCCTTTGAGATGGCCCTTAGATTTTGCGGTGTGCTAACTAGCGCAAATACTTGAAGGACCTTTGAAACAAGAGGTCCCGGATCTCCAGAAGCTTACTTTGCACTTTGTTTTAAGGAGATGACTTGCTTAAGTTTGGCTGGCTTAGTTTCTCTGTTGAGTAGTTGATTCTTGGCATTAATAACATGATGAATTTTTTGTGTTTGAAAAAGAGGGAGTTGATTTTAAAATAACCTCAGTCAGTGACTCAGAGGTTGAAGATGCAGGTAGCGTCTCCCAAAAAATAAGGATGATAAAGACTTCTCATTCAGCTCTGAATCATTTGTCTAAAGTATTTGCTGTCTGACACTCAGTATTTCAGCAATATGTCTACAGTAGGAAGGGTCAATACAGAGTGTAAATGAGAACATTTTCAAGCAGCATTTCTTTGGCCTTGTGATTTATGTAAGAGATAGACTTGGCTGTACCTGAGTCTCATTTACCCAGACAAAATCTATTCTGTTTTCATTAATTCTCTGCCATAGCAAAGTTACTGCCTTGAATGAGTTCTGTTCATTCCTCTGCTTACTTTCAACTTTGATGGCTCTTTTCCTGTCTTTTCACTAAGCACACAGCAGCACAGAGTAGTCCTATCTGCAGTCATGTCTATATCACCCTGTCCAGAATAGACACTGTGGTAGAGTAGCCTGGGAAGGTATGGAGATATGGAGTATTGGTTTGTTCAAAAAAGAAGATATGCAAATTCTGTGATTCCATTTGGGTTTGGGTTGAGAAAAAGCAGCCAATTGCTTAACAGAGTTGAAATCCGTTATGGATTATGTACAGTGAAGTACACAGAAAGAAGTTGTCACCTCTTTATGGGCTTTGAACAAGTACTGCCTCTTTTTGCTTTACAGCTGGAGCTTTTTGTAACCTTAAGAATTATTTTGCATATAATTCAAGGTTTTTTTACCTTGTTGTTCCCCAAGTCAGTATCTCCTTACCTAAGCCAGTATATGCAGTGTTCTAACACAGGTACACTTTAGCAGCTGGAGATCCATGGTTCTTGTGTCAAAAAATAACTTTTTTAAATTGGTCCACTTGTGAGACTTGAATTCTCACATACCTGAAATTTTAAGACTAAATCTAATCTCCTATGGGTCAGTCTTTATTAACAGACATTACTGTTTTAAAATGTATGTTCTTGGCTGTTCTTCAGCTATTCCTGGTAATGTATTTTTACGCTTTACTTTTTACTCTTTACTTTATAAACACACATAGTTAATTAGACACCAAGTGGGATGTCATGACAAATCACATTGTCATTCACATTCAGGATAATTCAGGATTCACATTCACATTATCATGTTCAGGATAAAACAACTAATGATATTGATATGGCAATTGAGATATAGATGCAGCCTTTTGCTGTACAGTCATTAGGAAATTATATATGTAAAATACTATGCTAGAAATATATGTGTATACAGATTATTAAAAATCTTTAATTAAGTGAATACTTCTCTGAAAATACATGGCATTACAAAGGATGGTTTCAGTGTTGTTTAAAGCTATTTAACACAGATGAAATGTGACAAATTCCTGCTTGGTATGCTGCTTATATCAAAATATAATTACCATTGTTACTACTACACAGTATGTCAGGAACCTCATTTTCATGTTGACTGTTTTATATATGTGGTTTTTAAGGTTAACAGTTTCAATAGTTGAGTGCAGAAAATATGCTAGTACTTATCTCCTGCATTAGCAAAGATAAATTTAATTATTTCTCTTACTCTAATAAGTTGAATCTAATTCTACAGTAGTCAAAATATCAGGACAGGAGTGATGGTGAGTGATGATAGGGATTGCTTTTGGGAAGAATCAGTATTGCTAAGTACAGTGTCTGTATTTACATGACATACTGCATGACTGAATACTTCAGAAGGCATTGTTCTTCAAAAGATTTTTAGACTGCTTTTTCAGTGGCTGAGCATTTGAACTTCAAGATTCATTGAAGTACTTGTATCTGTGGGCTGCATTAGACCTGGGACTTCAGTTCTGCTGTCTTGTGTCTTGCCAGATTACAGTGGAGTGATTAAAGTCAGTTTTTGCAACCAGGGCCATCTAAGTATCGCCTGTATAACTGTAAGAATAATTCAGATTTACAGTAGAACATGTGCTTTTCGAAGCAGAAAATTTTAATTTTTGAATTCTTCGAAAATTTCAAAGCAGAAATTTTAATTTATGTGCATTTCTGGGTGAATAAGTATTTCTATGCACATTCCCAAGACAGATGTACTGTAGAGCACAGTGTAGTTTATAGATAGAAAATTATCACTCTGTCTCCTTAAAAGCTTCAATCTAAGTGCCAGGTAGCAAAATAATACTGATTTTTGCAAACTAGCACTCTGAATTTTGTAGTTCACACATGGGCATATGATTGAGTTTTACTAATTTGTTCTTTATTTGATCTTGACGGTTTCCAAACAATGCTGAATAATGTTTATATTGGACTTGTTGAAAATTATGTGGTCTAACACTGGTTATGCCTAAATGGGTAATGTATGAGGTGAATGGCTGATTAATATCAAAACAAGAAAACTTAATCTGGTATTAAATTAACCAAATCTATAAGTGCAAGGGTACATCCAGCTGGAAAACAGTGTATTGTCTTTTATTTCTCTCTCTTTATTTTATTCATGTAATATTTCTGGGTTTTCTTTTTTGATTGATTGAAGTTATAGATTATTTTTTCATTCATATTGAGATTCCTTATGTACTGTATTTTTAAGAAGCTTTATTTTTAAATAAAAAATTCGAAGTTTCTTTTTCTCCTCTGGATTTAATTTACATAGGTTTTAAGTTGTGTAAATACATTGTTAATATTTTCCAAATCTGTTTTTAGGTTTTCCTAATTCTTTCATAAATTACTCTCATTACTCAATATTTTTTATTGTGACAATTTTTATTTTATTTTATTGCTACAATCCCAAATGATAGTTCTGGGAAACTGAAGTGTGAAAAATCACTGAATATTTAGTGAGGTACTTGTTATCTGAGCTTTGTAGTTTGTTTGTAAGAGAACAACTGAGTGTTGGTGGAAGCATTGAAAACTTCCTTTGTTAGGAGTATCTATTGGTGTAACAACAGTAGTTACAGTGATGGTTAAATTTCTTGCCTAAATAATGAAATTATGTGTATGCAGCTATACTGATGCATTAGCCCTGCCCCCCCCCAACCCCCACCTTTTTTTTTTTCTTTCTGATCTTGTTATGTAAGGTAAAACCAATCAATTCTCTACACCACGCTGATGAGGGGGTACAAGCACAGAAGACCAGGCATCTTCTGGCATATTTATGCCAAGGCAAAGTTCACATTTCTCTGTAACCCCTACCAGAGAAGGAGCCTGTGATGCAGGTATAAACTTAAAGTTATATAAATTGCCATTTTTCAAATTGCAAAAGTTGTTTGGGTGTGTTTTTTTTTTTTAATCTTTGGCTTGTATGTTTCTATACAACACATTAGATGATTCAAAATAATTTTGAACACTTATTGAGAGTTAAATAGATCTGAATCAGCCACTTCTCTGCTTTGTGTACATGTAAATTTGTGTCAGATTTCAGCACGGAGAGGTTTCACACATTTTGGTCTCTTTCAGATGGGATACTGGATTTAGACATGGTAAAAAGAAGTGCAGAAATGGCCACAGAAAAATGTAGCAGAGAGGAATAAAATAGAAGCCACTGGGTTTGGTGTGAGCAGGAGTCTCAGCTCTAGGAGAAGCGAAGGGAAGATTCTAGACACCTGGGAAGTTCCACTGCAAAAGTAGTGAGCCAAAGAAAAAAGCCAATTGTTACGCTTGCAAGGAAATGATTAAAATAGCTGAATTGTGGCACTTCATGAATAAGGGAGCCCAAGCTACATGATGATGGTTTGTGGTACAGGACTTGCGTCTTTTATTTCAACCCAAGAACCAGGTTCTGGTAATAACAGTCATAAAAATCACTTCCATACTGATCCTTCCACAACAGTATAAAACCGACCTGTAAAATTCTGTGTTCCGCATGTATTCCAGAAAAAGCTGTTCTTGCCTGCTGCCAGTGATTTCAGTTTCTCTCGTCTGAAATTTCAATGGGCCTCTTTTCCCACATAATAATTTCAAATTTGATTGACCTCTGCTATGAAGTTTATTTAGTTTAGTATTTACAAATTAAATACAACTGACTTGTGTGAGTGTGTGCCTTTCTGATGTGTGGAAACAGAGATCTGTTCCAATTTGTCCATAAAAATAATTTTAATGTGTGAAGTGTAGTATTTTTAATGGCTAAAGCTCCTGGAAGCATTTCTTGATGTGTTTTGTCCTTTTATAAACTGAATGGAACAAAGTATTCAACAGTGCTTTGAGTCTATAAATTTATTTTAAGAGGCTGCTAGGTAGTGCAGATGAACAAATGCATGCAAACACTGCTGTAGGCTGACCAATTACCCATTTAAGCTGCAATTATATTAGCGTGCAAGGGCAATTGGAGGGAAAATTGGACCCTGTGGACATCCAGCTGAGTAAACAGGCTGAGGAAGGATGGAGGATGTGTTAGTCTGAATAAAATACAGCTAAGATAACTTATTAAAAAAAAAACACAAAACAGGCCAGAATTTGTATCAGTCATAGCACATTCTTTGTATGTCCTCTAGTTTCACAATATTTTTCTCATTAGACTTCCCCTCTCAAAACCATTCCCTTTGCTGAAGGATTAGTTTTAGATCAGACACATGCAGCAGTAGTCTTTGCATGCAGTAAGCCAAAAAGCTGTATTTCAGTCACACAGAACTGAACATAAAATGAACTGGACAGGTGCTGCTGAGGAATAATGACCCTTTCAAGCCTACATTATAATTTATCCTCAAGCATAACATGATCTTGATGTTTAGGATATGCTTCACAACCTCACTTTTTTATTCCATGAAGCTAGGACTTTCCTGTAGCTGTGGCCAAAATCTCTGCTTCCGCAGTCTGTTGGCTGCCATTTGGGTAATAGGCTCCTCTTTTTTTCCAGGTAGTGTAAGTGCAGATAATGCAATAATTTGAGCCCTACAAGGGTGAAATTTAATAATTTGCTTTGATAGCTAATGGATGCTAGCCCATAGTCTGGGATTGAGATCTGCCTTCAGTTCTCTGTGTGACCTCTGGTTTTCTTGGCTGGAGCTGCAGTGCCGAAGGTGAAAACTGCGATCCCCTGCTCTGGTGCTGCTGTGCATGCTGCTGCATCCTGTGACACAGAAACCAAGGCCATAATCCCCTACTGGATTTCCAGAGCTCCCAGGCTGACCAGAGCAATGCACCCCCACTGCCCCAGGATGCCTCTGCCTGAGTTGCTGCACGCTTGCTTCCCTTGTGCAAGACACCAGGGATCCTTGCCTGAAGCCTTCAAATGATGCAGCCCAAGCACATGGGCAGGATTTGCCATCTACAGCAGCAGCCATCACTATGTTATGGCTATAGGAAGTGATTGTGCCTATCTTTGGGCAGAGAGTTGCAGTTAGAGCAGTTCCCTGGGGTATTCGATGCTCCTGCTAGCTCTGATTACTCCAGCACATCTTAGGTGTTCATTATTGCCATTCTCAAAGTCCCAGTTCCCACAATGTCTTCACTGGAGGTTGAAACTCCAGTATTCACTGCTGTAACATCATTTTCTAGGGTCCAGGTAACAGGTTTTTATTGCATCCAGTCTCCGTTTCTTTTTGCCTCTATGGCTGATGCAGAGAAGGACTACAAGTGCTTTCTGCTTCAGAGTTATGCTAAGGCAAACAAAAAAAAAGGTTTTAAAAGGATTTGTGCTGTCACTTTTTTATTTCCAGAAATATGACAAATGAGATGTGAAGTTTTTTGAATGATGCTGAAAATCACAAGTGTTGAACATAACTTTGTCTGTTGTGTAATGTTGCAAACTTGATACTTGCTATCGTTTGCAATATTGTGATAAATATGAAGAATTTTAAGGTCTGCAGTGGTATCATTACAGTTGGAGGAGAAATATGTAGCTGTGTAATAAATACCTTCCAGCTTTAGAGCGAATGAAACAACATGATGAAAAAAGAGCAAGAGATTTATTGTCTCCTATGTTTATATTTGATGAGACAGGAGAGGTGGTGTGTTGCATGGAGTTACGGGGCACCAAAGCCAGCTCAGGTCAGGTCACTGCTGCACTTGCACTGCTTCTTATAAGGCTTCTCCTCCATTGGTTCAGGTGGTTCCTGCTGTAGTAACTCCTATAACATGCAACTCAAATAATGGGTTACAGCAATTTAAAGGTATTTCCATTACGATCTCCACCCCAGTCCATTTGGACCAGACCATAGGGTTTAACACTGCAATGAACTCCTTCCCTTTCCTCTGCTCTGGCTTGGACTTACCCACAGACTGCAGTCCCTTAGGGTTGTACCTGCTCCAAGTGGAGCCTCATCTATGTTCACAGGCTCTCCAGAGCTATATCTGCTGTGGGTTAGACTTATCCACAGCCACAGTCACTTTGAGGTGCACCTGCTCCAGTGTGGCCTTCTCCATGGGCCACGATGCCTTCAGAGATATACTAGCTTCAGCACAGCCTTACCCACAGCCACAGTCCCTTCAGAAGTAAATCTGTTCCAACATAGCCTTACCCCTGGCTGCAGTCCCTCCAGGGAAAGGAGATACAATGTATTTTCCACCAGTCCAAGTGTTCTTTGTTTTGCATCTTGAAGAGTCATGAACCTCTTTTGTGGGATAAAAAACGTTTTTTTAACCTAGTGTTTTCAGGTTAAGGGAGTTACCACACTGTCAGCCACAGAACACCAGGCAGGGACAGGGCTGTGTCTATGAGTGGCAGTGTGGCTCTGCAACCCTTCTTCCTTCTTGCTCACTCCTTCATATGAACAGAGAGATGTAGCACCATCCTCCATACTTCAGAGTAGCATCTCCTTGTAGCTGGGAGATGGCTGCGTAAATTAAAGAGGGAGATAAAATTTATCACTGCCACAGTAATGGCAGAGGAGGCAGTTGAGCTGTGAAACGTGGGGCTGGCTCCCATGCTAATAAGGGGAAGGGAGAAAGTGGCTCTGTATGCAGTGGAAGTAGTATAGGTGGGAATTGTTTTCTCTGTAGGAAGCGTGGGCACTGGTCTGCTTCCCCAGATGAGATAACTGAATACGAGTTTCTCTTTTCTCTGGCAGACTCTGTAAACTGTTCTCAGGCCAAAGGACTCTTAACCTTTGTCACTTGAAACAAATAGTTTATGTCAGGTGAAACTCAAGCACTCCACATTTCTGTCATCTTCCAATTCAGCAGTGGAGGATTGCCTTGGCAGATATCAATAGACAAGCAAGAACTGATAACTGAAGGATTGTAAAATCTCTTCTAAAAGAGCTGTTTTTCTGACAGTTGCATAAAATCTGAGCTATGAAATCCTAACACTTTTTTGCTGATGTTCTACTGAGCACCTAGATAGAGAATTCCTCCAGGATCAATTCAACAACCTCTATAGCTTTTCAGAAAAAGATAAAGGGGAAGGAATGTGACCATGTGAGCATCATACACCTTTTTAATGAGAATTTAGAAGTAATTTGGCATCTCAGCAGCATAGGGTCTCTCTGACTATCTTCTGCATAAACACAGATTTACTTGCAGCTCTCCAAGGTAAAGATATGTCTGAACCTCAGTAAGTGAATATGAGGAGATGCAGAGACTGAATTAAATAATTTTTCAGGACCTGATTTATGATTGTTCAATGAAATCAGAATGCTGATGAACATCTAATTTTGTGCTGATTAGCTCTAGATGGAAAGTATAAACAACAGGATTTTTCATTACAGAATGACAGCTTAAATCAAACTCTTTTTACAAGAAAATGTTTGCTTTCGAAGAATCTTTTGACACGTTTTTCACATTTTTGGATCAATGCCATTTCACTCCTTTTTCTCAGCCGAAGTGACTTTCTGCTCAGTATTTCTTGAAATCTCAGGTCAGGCACACAGCTCTGCTGTTGGCAAAGCAGTTCTGAAATTATATTTTTGCAGCCCACAGACTTCCAGTTGTCAAAATCAATTATTTTCAACAGCACTTTCAAAAGCACATGCTTCTGCTATTTCAGTAAGCCTTTGTCTTCGCTATCGCTAATGCTCCCTGTCTGTCTGTTAGTTTGTCTCTGGTGGAATTGCACAGGGCATGAAAATCAATACTTAGTGCCCTGGGATGAGTTTGTCATGTTAATAGCAGGCCATAATGAAATATATTAGAACTATTAATATGTAAAAACTATTTATAGGTAAAAACAGTGATCTTTTTGTCACTAAATTAATCTTCATTTTCAAGCACTAGCATTTTTGGTGAAAAAAATTCATATTCACTCAGTTGTTTGTAAGGAAGAAAACCATTTAAAAGAATGCATCAGTATCCACTAACCTTTGGAATGATCCATTAATTTACCATAGAATCATAGAACCATTAAGGTTGGAAAAGACCTCTAGGATCATCAAGTACAACCGTCAACACTACCATATCTCCTAAACCTTGCCCTCAAGTGCTAAGCTAATGTGTTTTTTTGAACACCTCCAGGGATGGTGACTCCACTACCTCTCAGATAAGTCTGTGCCAATGCCTGACACCTCTTTCAGTAAGGAAATTTTTCCTAATATCCAATTTAAACCTACCCTGACACAGCTTGAAGCCATTTTCTCTTGCCCTATCACTAGTAACTTGGGAGAAGAGACCAACACCCACCTCGCTACAGCCCCTTTTTAGGTAGTTGTAGAGAGCAATAAGGTCTCCCCTCAGCTTCCTCCAGGCTAAACAACCCCAGTTCCCTCAGCCGGTCCTCACAAGACTTGTTCTCCAGACACTTCACCAGCTTCGTTTCCCTTCTCTGGACACGCTCCAGCAACTCAATGTCTGTCTTGTAGTGAGGATCCCAAAACTGAACACGGTATTCAAGGTGCGGCCTCACCAGTGCCAAGCACAGGGGCACAATCGCTTCCCTGCTCCTGCTGGCCACACTATTCCTGCTACAAGCGAAATACTCGTTATGAAAGGAGTAACATTTTATCTCTAATCAGTCAATGTAAAGGGAGATAATATTATACTATTCAAGTATTCAAGTAAGAAATTTATTTGTATGAGGAAATTAGATTATATTTAAAATTAAGAATAACCATAAAGGTGGTGAGATGTCCGAAACTGGCAGGAATGTCATTATGTCACGCAAGGGCTAGATTAGGCTCACAGTCCACTACTGCAGGTCAGGAAACAAGTGGCAAATGTTTACTCCATTGTAACAGGATTGCTTGAAATTACCTGCCGAAACCCTAAGAATTGGCAAAGAGAGATTTTAAAATGTGAAGTGTCTCATTTTGTTGCTTGAAACAAGAATTCTGATTGTACATATCAGCTGGAGGCAAATGTATTACCAAAAACTTTCTATCAGTAATGTTGGCTCTTGTACTGTTTCCTGTAGGATATAAGAAAGATGGGAAGTGCATCATTACAGAAAAGGTTTTGATAAACCCTTCGTAAAACATGGTAGGAAGGTGTGCCGGCTAGCATACTCATAGCAGTAAAAAAAAAGTAAAAGTAATATGGACAGGCATTTAGAAACATGAGAGGCTGAAGTTGCACATCTGATTTGATTTAATTTTCCTGAATGAGATGTGAAGAGCTGTTCCTCCAAGGTGTGACTCTGCATTCTTTCCAATGTCAAAAAGCTCCTGGTCTGGAGTGGTAATGAGAGATGCAAGAAGCACTGCTGTTGTTAGAAAGCCTGCATGCAAAGATCAGTGTCTTTATCCTTTTTGCTACCATCATTTCAGATGCTTTTGTTCTGTTAAGCACAACTCCTTGGAGCTTCCCTATGGAATTGCTGAGCTATGAATGCGTGCATCATGCTGGTAACACACAGTCCACACTTCCCATGCCTTCCTGCAAATTCCCTAGAGACCTGAATTATCTTCAAAAATTAGACATTTCAAGTCTGACAAAACTACGGATACTTAACAAGACATAGCATTGATTGAATTGTTAAACCTCAGCCATGGTCATGTCTGATTGATCAGATTTCCCACATGTGCCTTTTTCAATACAGCAAGATTATTCTTTGTCTGAATGTACTAGCAAGCCAAATTGATACCTGTAGACTTCAGAGAGTCTTCCCATTAAACTGTAGCTGCTGATTTCTGAAAAAATGGACTCCAAGACAATTGCAAAGCTAGAGGTTAATGTCACATATAAGGTGTGTAACTTTCTATATATCCTATTTTAAATGCTTAGAAAAAGAATTAGAAAAAACTGTCTGTTGCAGTTGAAATTAGTGCACATGTACAGATGCATATGAACACTTTCACAGTTTTGCAGAAGTCTGAACAAACTACTCTTCCAAGTAGATCTTGACTTAGGCTGAAAGGCAGATGATACAGAGCAGTATTTGTTCAAAACACTTATCTCATTAATTGCATCTCATTTGTTTGAGAAAGTCAACAATGGCAAATTTTCTTATTGTGGCTGACTCTGAGTAAAGGAAGAAACAGCTGGTTTTTAGCGTATTGTTTCATTTCATCAAATTTTAGGAGAAAAATTATGGGTGTGGGTGGAAGAGAAGTTTACTTTCTCATAAAAGTTATGTGGTAAATGATGTTAATATGTGGCTTAAAAGGGGGTGGAGGAGAAAGTAGTATGACTGCACCTAGGAGAATACTGATAAGGCTGTTCTGTTACCCCACACATCCGCTTGTCATTGTTAGGTCTAGTAAAAGTTTTGGCAAACGCATCTTAAATGGACTTTCAGTTATAATTCTAAAAGTTTTTGAATGTGAAGGTCTATATTGCATTACAGTGGTGGTTCAGTTGAAAACCAGTGCTATGTAATCTGAGCTGCAAAAAAGATGGCAAAAAAGCACTGGAAAATTAGTTTGTGAGGAGGACAGCAACTGAAGGTCTACTTGTTTAGTGAGCTCTTTGCAGGATATGCTATCTCTGTCCATACATTTTGTGTAGTTATTTCACAAAGGCCCATCGAAATTTGAAGGTAAGAATCTGCATCATTAATTAAATAGCTTGTTTTGATTACTGTCACTCAGAGTGGCTGGCTAGATGGTTGAAATTATTAATCCAATTTGCCTAATACGTCCTTAGAATTATAAATTGTGTAGATGAATTGAGCTACATTATTATACGAAGGCCTTTCAGAAAAGAGCTTTAAAAAATAGTCTCTGCTGAGACCCCAGAGCCGTTTTCGGACAGATAATAATTTTCCCAGGTGGGAAGTGAGTTAAATTTTACACTTCTTTCCATTTACACATAGCTTGCTGTTCTCTGACATAGCATGCTGTTCTGTGCTCCACTGGGGCACCAAAAGATGATGAACTGAAAGAAATGAGGCTAGCTTCTCCTAATGCTGGGTTCCTGAGGTCCCTGTGAATTTCTAATTCATTGTGTTTGCTGTTTCCTGCAGGTTCGGGTTACCTAATATGATGGCAGAGAATTTGTTAGTTTGTTGGATTACTCCATGCTCTACCCACAGTGTGCTAACCTTTATCTGGTAAAACTGGACAAAAAGAAGACACAGAAACACATGAATAGGAAAAAACCCAAGCAGGCAAAAATTGCATCAAATCACAGTAATATAGTAATAGGCATTGCTAACATTCAACAAATATGGATGGGTGCCTAAATCACGTGTGTATAGTGTCGTGGTTCAGCCTCAGCTGGCAACTGAACACCACGCAGCCGCTCACTCACACACCCCCCCCACCCTTGTGGGATGGGGAAGAGAATCGGACGAGCAAAAGAACTTGTGGGTTGAGATAAGCACAGTTTAATGATTACAATAAAATGATAATGATAAATGATTATGATAATAATAACAATAATGTTAATATAATAGAAGGGAAAAGGAAGGGAAAGGGAAAACAGGGAAAAAAAACCACGGAAACACAAACGATACAACCGCTCACCACCCGCCGACCGATGCTGCCCGTCCCCGAGCCGCGATTGCTGCCCCCTCCCCCGGCCAGCCCCTCCCAGGTAGCATACTGGGCATGACGTTACATGATATGGAATACCCCTTTGGTCAGTTTGAATCCGCTCTCTTAGTTGTGCCCCCTCCCCTCCCAGCTTCTGGTGCACCCAGCAGAGCATGGGAGGCTGGACATGTCCTTGACTAGTATAAGCGCTACCCAGCAACGGCCTAAACATCTGTGTGTTATCTCTACAGGTTTTTTTTTTCCATGCTAATTTCAAAGCACAGTACTATACCAGCTAGAGTGAAGAAAATTAACTCTATCCCAGCTAAAACCATGACATATAGTCATGGGGATCCTGAAAACTTCTCAGCCCAGGGTAGTGCTTGTGTTGGGAAAGCTCAACCTCCCCTCTGGTATGAGACAGGTAACTGTTTGAGGTCCAGTTATCCTGCAATTAGTCTTGCACCAAAACTCCAGGCAAAATACATTGTCCCTTGCCCACATATCTTACCTACCACAGCCTCCAATCTGAGGAATAACTGTCTAAAATCAACACACCTGACAGTACCAACCTACCAGCTGCTGACCAGAACTGAGGAGGAGGGAATGTCTTGGCACCCACCCCATTGAAGAGAGTATCATGGCAGGTGCAAACCTTCTAACAACTGGACAGACACTCTGGCATGAAAAGACCTGATAAGACATGGTGAGCAAAATTCATATACAGAGATTGCTCCTGTACCTCCTGCATGGGACTATAGTGGTGATCTACTGGAGGACCAAAGAGGAATCGTCCTTATGCTGAGGAAGGCGTATGCTCAGTGCCTGAATGGGACAACCTCTGTGACCCTCTGCAGCAGCACAGACTCACAGTGCTGAGAATAATGCTGAGCACTTTTTAAAAGCCTCCTGTGCTTCCTGCCTTTCTGCAGCTAGGAAGTCATCCGGGTAGTGTGTTAGCATCCCTCACAAGGTGGTGCTGGGCCTGGCTCAGCATGGTACTGAGTGAAGTCAGAAGTCTTGCCTAGTGTCTGGAGGGGGTTATGATTACTATCAATACAAGGTAAGGAAGATCCCTTTTGCTGGAAGATGCTGTCAAGAACAGCATCCAGGAGAGTTAACAAGAAATGGAGCTCATAGATCTTTCACATATGAGATTTTCTTCTAGCTGTGGCCTCTTCTTCCCTTTTCTCACCTCCCTTAGGTAATGTAAAGGGGTGAGATCAGTTGCAGCCATGCAACAATGCCATACACTACATACAGCTTAATCCCTGCCTCTGTAGTTTTCTCTTTACAAGCAAAACAGGCTTTCAGACTGTGAACTGCAGGAGGATGTGAAAGAGCAAGAAAATGCTCATCATGGGGAAGTCAGTAACCATTACTACCCAAGCAGCCAGGTGCAGTGAAGATAATCATAATGCTTACTCAGAGATAAGACAGTAGCTACACTAATATCCCCACGTTATTCTTAGTCACAGAGTTGTATGGTGGCCACAGAATGAAGGAGACACTATTATCTGTGCCTCATGTCTAACTAATAACACATGTTATTTCAGCAAAAACATTGGAATGTAATACAGAAACTAGCTAAAAATATTCTTGGAAGAAACCATGTGGAGCAGTGTCTTCCCCTTTCTCTGTCTTTTGTTTCCTGGGGAGTTTGTTTCATCACGTAAAACCAGTGGAGACCATATTCTCTGCTCCAGCTGTGCCCTCTCTAGTCCCTGGCCAGGACTCAAACCAAGGCACCCACCATGACCAGTCCTTCTGCCCTGGGAGCCTCAAGCATTGATGCTGTCAGGGCCTGGAGCTGGTGCTCAGCCACATGGGAATATCCCTGTGCTTCAGCCAGTTGCCCATCACATTTATGATCTGCCATACCAAGAGATTACCTGGGTAATCCCTATCTAAGGAGCAATGATTTTAGTTTTGTATCAACCCCCACATCTCCTTACACAAGAATAAGTACTCCTCACAGCTAACCAGGTGATAGAAGAAAAGCAGCCTACTCAGCCTATGTGGTGACTATGGATTCAGGGTCAAACCTGCTTGTTTTAGGGAGAGTGGCCCCTGAAGCCCACACACAGAATTACAAAATCAGTAGCAAAGATCTTGAGTCTATCAAACTGGGAGCAAAAGGTTGCCACCTCTGACTATTTACAACAGAAGGGAACACCTGAGTTAAAAGAGAAGAAAAGGTAGCAAAGGTCTTGGAGCTAGCCCTGTCTTCTGTCAAACTACCACTTATGCTGAAAGTAAAAGATATATTGGGAAGAATTAAAGTTGTGAAAGTGAATGCAAAATGGAACTAAAATGTGATAGGTTTGTGCCAAAGCAAGAAGAAAATCTCTCAACCTACGTTTTTTCTAAGATAATTGATTTCCAAGGGATATGGGATAAAGGAAAACCATCTAGACCTTGCTATAGCATTTATTATGTCCAGTAATAAACTGTGTTATGCTGGAGAAGTCCAGAACTAAATAAAAATTGTGAGATGTGCAATAAACTGAATAGAGCTAGTTGAGAGAACAGGCAGTTGTGCCGACTGGGAACTGGTATATGTGTGGCATATAGGGTTTCTAAATAGGACAAGTGGTGTGCTTGCCCCAGAGGCAGGTGCTGACTGGCTTTGAGGGGCAACAGCATCCCCATCACCCCTGCCCACCTCGGGTGCACTTGGCATGGCTGTGAGGGCACAGCATGACACCACTGTCTTTGGGGATACCTGTGCAAAAGGGACAGCTATGCAGTGAAATGGCAAGGAGTTGCTGCTGAGGGCTGCATTTGGCTGCCAAACTTTTACTGCTTATGGTGCCCTAGGAGATGGGAGCTTTGCTCTTTCTTTTTTTTTTTGCAAAATTTTCAGTGAAGGCTGGGGGAAGGGCACTGATTTCTCTAAAGCTCTCTGCATTGTGCTGTTTGTGCCAGCACACAGTGAGCACCAAGCAGTGGTTTTGATCCTGGTGGATAAGGTTGTTTCAGCAGGCCCTGAACTGGAGATGTGCTGTAAGCAAGGTGCTTGCTCCACATTTAGTTACAAAAGTGCACTGTATTTGATGAAGCCTATCAGTATGCCCCTTTCTTCAAAGGGAAGGTGAAAAGAATCCATCCCTTCTTCTAAGGAGATTGTGAACAAGCAGCATAATGACTTCCATTTATTACTGGACTTCTTAGCACTGAATCTCAGGGGATACAAATCAGATTTCTGTGATTCTCGCATGGCTCATGGGGATGAAATCCAATCCACAAATGAGGTGGATGGAGTATTATCCTGTACTGAACACTAATGGCCACCCACGTAATGAAACAGGGCACTTAGTGAGTAAAGAACACTTGCGTGAGATTCACAATTCTTAAATATCAAACAAGTTTTTTCTTGCAAATGGCAAGTGTAACTCCACCTCCATCTTTGAATAATGGTTTTACTTTAGGGAAATTTTTTAGACATTAAAAAAAGTCACATACTGTATTTCATAAACTTATTTTAAAAATAAATTTAAACAGAATGCTAGAATTTTAGCATTTCAGTTTGTTGTGCATTGGCTCCATTATTGTGCATGAATTACTTCAATTGAAATAATGCAAATGAAGCATTTTCTGGGGCTGGTTTAGAATGTTCAGTTGAACCCTCCAGTTTAGGACGTGCTTCCACCACTGGCGTCTCCTGCCCAGGTTGCAAGTTACAATAGCACACAAGCGTATACACAAGCAGCAACAGTTCTGCAGACATATTGAAATTATATCATTATTAGTTTTTCAAGTTAAACCATCGTATTTGCCTCTGAGTTTGGCTGGTGTGTACTTTCAAAAACAGTTTTTACTTAACTGTTTTGCATACCTTCTTTGCTAGTTTGCACTCAGCATTTATGACTCAACAAGTTACTTGCAAGCAATAGCTCAGGATTACTTTCTTTCCTGAATGTCATCAGCCTGGGAACTGGGTCTGCAGCCTTTTGGAAGCCAGCTTGTTTGCCCCCATGCGGCACCTGCCACCCTCCCTTTTCTGCCAGTCCCAAAAAGTGCTGTGCTTGGCCTGGAAGACCACCAGGCGCTCATGATGGGAGCAAAAGGAGGGATATTGGAAAGACGCTACCAGTCAGCCTCCTCGTCAGCCTTCTTTAAAACTTTCAGCTGCTGCCGGCGGCTCCTCTTAGCCAGGACTGTTTGTGACTTAACTATGGAGCTGTCCACATTCCTGAAGGTGGCCTGCCACTTCTTGGGCACTCTAGAGCTCCAGAAGAGAGGAAGTATGCTTAGCCACCAGAAAGAAACCGGTAAGGTGGAAGTGTGTGGTTATAAAAAGCCTGGTAAAAGACTTTGTAAGAATGCTCGCTTTCACCACTCAGGCAGTCAGCAAAGATGTTTCTTGGACAATTGCTGCCATGGTTTGATTATTTAAAAATTTTTTTAAAAAGTCTTATTTATGTCATGACTAATGTCAAATGGGAAAAGTAGAAAGGCTAAGCAAAGTTAATAGCAATTATTCCCTGCCACCACCACTGCCACATTATGAAGGAATCATCAAATTTCTATTTTTCAGGGGATATAACTTAGTTGAAAGCAGTGGACTGTCAGGCCTCTGTAGCCACATACTGGCTCCTTAAAAGAAGTGAAAAATCCTGGTGCCATAAATGACCTCTCTGTGTAAGTTTACATGAATGGGTTCTGTAGGTGCCAGTGACTAGGGTGGAAAATATTTACCAGAAGACAGCAGGAGAAAGAGGAAAAGTACATGCTGAGGGACAGCATGTGAAAGTCTCCAAAAAGGTATTAGACTCTGGAAGCCAGCAGTCCTTTTGGGTTACCCTGAAGGGCTGAGGCAAGGCTGTATGTGCTCCTGGTGAAAGAAGAGGGAGCACTGGAGGGGATTTGCAAACCTACCTAAAAGCCTCTGGTGCATCCATGCAACATCCCACGTCCGAGTGAAGAGCTGGGGCTGGTCTCCCAACTTCAGCCCAGCAGCGATGAGTGTGTGCAAGTGTGCACAGACGTGTGTGAGACCTGTGGGAGGCAGTACATGAACATGAGTGGTGTTCAGCTGTCTGCTCTTAATATCAATGGTTTGGCTTCACTAATGGCTGGCTTAATAAAAAGTTTCCTAGGAAGTATAAGCTGTGTTCTGTGTCTGCCCACAGGCCTATTGACTATCATGGAAAAGGAATTGCCAACACTGGAAGGGTCTCTACATACCGTGAATAGCCTCAGGATGCTAGGCTGTTTCTATCCACTAGTGAAAAAAAATGCTGCTCTAGACTTAAAATTATAGGAGTTTGTCAGAATCACTGGGATATTTTTTTCTCACCAAAGGAAATCAAGGACTTCTCTAGAAGCAGATTAAAAAAAATAAATTCAAGATCATCCCAAAATCTGAATGTTGATCTTGTACTCTGTAATTGCTTAAACTACATTACTAGTTTGGGTCTCTCTGTGCCAGCAGTGCCTATCCTCCGGAGCAGCATACTGTAAGTTCTTTGTTTGAGCCTCTGTGTTCGTAGGTGTTGGGACCTTATGGAGAAAAACTAATTGATTCCTGAGGGCTCATTATGAGTGATGGTCTTCATTAACTCCCTCCTGGATACGAAATGGGAATGTCCCAAGCATCTTATTTCACTTAAATAAGAACCAGATTTTTGTTCCACCAAATTTTACGTTTTGATACCTTATCTTGTTCCTTTGCAAACGTAGAAAAAGAAGCTCAGAAAACAAATGGGGTAAGTCAGAGCAAATGTTTCATTTAACTTCACTTGAAAAATCCAAATCCCCTGAAAAATTTAAGTTATTCCCATTAAAAACCCTCCACCCTTCTACCAAAATGGAGGTTTGAATAACCTTTAAATGCATTGCTATTACATAACAAGCAATACCATGTACTTTCCTCATAAATCTGTCTTTTCCTGAAAGGAAAAAAAGATAATCTGAAAATTTTTGTCCAATTACGTATTTGTCCCTGTGTTGTCTATGACAACAAGCAGCATAGGAAATTAGATCTTTTCCTACATATTACAGTACTTTAAAAATCCCATCTGCAAAACAGACCTGGCTGGGAGAAAGGCAGACCTCCCAGCAGGCAGGAGAAGGCATGGGAGCAGCACGTGCTTATGAGGCATACGCTGACCAGCACTGCCAGGAATCCCCATTCTGCCCTCAGCTAATGCAAGAAGGCAACAGGCAGCAATAGGAGGGAGGCCTGTCATTAACTCTGTCTTTCCTGGCTGCATAAAAATCAAATATCCACATGCTGTTTTTTCCTACAGAAGATGCGTAGTTTTCCTGAAGCTTCAGGAGTCGTGTTGCTCTGGGATGGAGCAGCTCCACTAGTTGCAGGGGGCCTGGTAGAAGAGGATGCTACAAGATTGGATCTGCTGTGGGCATCTAAGAGCAGCCTGGAATCTCTCAGCTAGCTATTGTGCAATAAAACTTTTATCCTCTTTTAAGCACAGAGAACTGGCTTATGATTACCTAAAGCATGGGCTCCCACTCCCAGCCATCACAGTGCTGCTGGGGATTTGTGATTTGCCCTAATAAGGCAGATTAGTGGCAGAAGCAATTGGTCTCTTCACCTGTGATCAGACTTCAGCCAGTGAGAAACTGCAGAAAAATCCACCTCTTCACATTAGTCCCAGGCTTCCTTGCACTGGGAATTATGTTTGGTAGCTGGGGTTAGGGGTTATGTGCAAAAGCAAGTGTTACATCCTTCTTGTCCAAGGTTTATCTCGCACCCACTGTTGACTGCTGCGTGCAGTCCCACCATGATGGTGAGCCTATTAGTGAAGGTCATGGGTGGGATTCAGGCTGGGACCGTTTAGGACATCTGACTGTACACTGCCTACCAACAACTGGGTAAAATTCTGCTGCTGGTGCTCTCCATACCTATAATGTTTATCACAAAGTCAGGCTGTTTGACCAGGATGTTGGGGCTGAGCCAGAGTGAGTTAACACCTCCTGTGTACTGTGTGTTGAGCCATCCCACAGCACCTGACCATGGGCAGATCTTCCAATAATCCAAAATTTTCTCAGGTTTCTGTTTCTCATTCTGACCTAGCTGAAATGAAAAAGAAGGAAACATCTGTTGTACAGAGCCCTTCTAGATAAGTTATATAAATTTAGGGACTCGGATGTACAGAGTCTCCATTAATTCTGTGTCTGGCTGTTTTGATGCTGGCCTCACCAGTGTATTTAAAACAAGAAACTGAGGCAGCAAGCTGATTTCAGCAGCACACAGGGAGAAGGGAAAACAATTTTAATCTTCTGATGCACCTGGTTCTGTTGCCAGAGCTCTGGACTTGCTCAGAGAGTCTCTGTTTCAGGACCTAGTAAAATGGGACATGAATGCCAGCTCTGACGGTTAGCTGAAGGCAGTGGGTCCATGCCAGGCAAACCTACTGCCCATTGCACAGCAATGGGGTGCATGCATGGGTACCCCCATTCATCAGTGGGAGCATTGCACCACTGTGGCAGTAGCTATGGTGGGCTCTCAGCTGTGCAAGTGATGAAATCTGGAGGTGATCTTCCTGGAATGGAACCAGATAGGAGAGAGAGGAAAAAGAGGCAAATGAAAGCATGGGAAAGAAGACATGCAGCAATGAGGAGTCCTGGTGGGGACTGTGTGTGCCGTAGTGTGGTACCTCCATATGCCAGTAATCCTGGATTCTTACTTACAGTGCACGGCAAATGGTGTAAGGAGCCTGTCAGCTGCAAAGAGTTTTCAAGTATCAAGTAGCAAAATGTGGAAGATCGTAAGCTAAAAACACAATCAGTTGAGAGACTCTAAGCACGTGAAATACTTACTTCCTTACAGTTATTATTTTAATGTGACAATTTTAAAAATATAGTTTCTGAAATGGGGGAGGGGAGGAGTTGCTAAAGAGGGACCTGTACCTGAAGCATATATAGGATCTGCAATGTGGTGCTAAAAGTGATGTTGGTCACTTCAGCCAGGACTAGAAAATCCTGTTCTTTCTGTATACCCCCTTTAATGTGTGCCAGGCTTTATTGATTTCCTCTATGTGCTTATATACATACTTTTCCACAGCTTAAAATAAAGTCAGAATTATTTGCTCTTCTAAGCCAGCCCTAACTTAAGGGAATTGTGAATTTTCCATTAGGAAAAAAACCTTGCATGGAAAACCCTGCAGGAGGAATGCCTTCTCTCCCTGCTGGTGGTAGGTACAACAGGCAGATGACCCGAAGCTGTGGAGCAGGAGGGAGCAGTGGCTGAGATAGTTCCCCGCTCCCTCACCTCGCCCTTCCCAGCTAGATCATCCAGAGCAGAGGAGATCATGAGCATCCATGAGAAGGGAGGGAGGAAAAGTCTGTGGCATTTAAATTCTAACTGCACCCACCCCCTCCCTGTTCCTCATGCAGACTTACCAGGCTTCCTACTCCTTGTTAAAGGCTGATTGCAAAGAGTTAAACTGTTTCCATATGTCCAGTGTGAGAACAGCGTTTATAGCCTTTGGCAACCCCTGCTGCATGCAGCTGCAGTGGCTACCTGTGTGTTCCCCGAGGCGCCCAACCGCGCATGTGAGTGTCTGTGTGTGCGTGTGTGAGTGTGTAGGTGCGCGTGCACATGCATGTGCGCTCGTGACATCTGAACCATGGCCCCACCGTGCCTGTGAAACCAGTCTGTCCTTACTGGGGGAGATACTAAGTCAAAGCACTTTCTTTCCCCTCCTTTTTTATGCTCGGAGCTGACCGTGAACCATGTCAAACAATATACAACCAAGAACAATGCAAATAAACTTGTCTGCGTAGCCCAGCAATACAGCTAGCCACCCACTTGTGAGATACTAAACTGGTGTACACACGATGCACAAAGAACGCTGGCTAGTTTCACCAATCCCTTCAGACAAAAAGGAAAAAAAAAAAAAGGGAAAAAAACCTGATCCTTGTCTTTATATCAGTGAGGTTGGAGTTCTTGCTAATAAAGGAGCTTTTCCCATGATGCAGTGTGATAAGGATTGGCCTACATGTAGCCCAGCAAGCCACTGCTGATGTTTTCTTGATTAGGTGTCTTATCTTCCATTGAGCTGCATCTGATGAAGGTTGCTGACAGCGTAATGGCAGGGAAAGCATCGGACAGCTCCATAAAATGGCAGCTATGCTATGACATGTCGGCCAGAACCTGGTGGATGGTAAGTTGGTGTGATAACTTTTTTTTCATCCCCCTGGAAGCTTTTTTTTCCCTTTCTGAACTCCTCCTTCACTGTTGCAATGCACGTGCTGCAGAGTTCAGATTGTGCAAAGTTTCCAGCTCCAGCTCAGTGACTCCGCAGAGCTCCTAAACATCACAGTCAGCTAGATAGGGTTTCTCTGGTGTTGTAGTGACATGGGCCTTCTTTTTAAAACAGCAGCAAGGACAGCATGGGTATTTTCTTTCTCCTTTTTCTTTTTTCTTCTCCCTCTCTCTCTTCTTTTTTTTTTTTTTTTTCTTTCCCTGTGAAATGCAAATTTTGCAGTGCTTGCCAAGATAGTTGGTGTGAGAATGTGGAGGTGGAAGCACTCACGGGAAAAAAGAAAGCAGCCTTGTCATCATGCTCTTGGCTAATTGTTCTTGAGTTGGTCTTAAAAATAGAGCAATCTGCCTCTTTATTCTGTTTCCTCTGAATAATTATTTAGAAAGTGTATTGTATCATGTTGTGAGCAGCCTCCTAATCAGTATGCGATCTTCCCCCTCGCTTCCCCTTAATTTGGAGTCCTCCCTTCCAATGAATGCAGTAACTGGAGCAACTACTGATTAATATGCCGCTTGTCATAATTAAATTTAGTTAATGAGGATATGCATATTCAGTCCATTTTTTCTTTGTTTGGACGAGCATGGCTTTTTTGTTCATATTTATACAGCTGCAAATGAAAGCGGGGAGGTGGAAAAAAAACTTTACAGAGCTCGGGGAAGGGTGGACCCTGAGAGACAACTTTTTTAATGCTACCGGGCAAAGGAGCCCAAAACTGTATTTAACCAAAACAGTGGGGCCAGCAGCAAGTGTTTTGGGAACGAAAAGCTTTTCACCCCAGCAGAGCTACATGAAGTTTTCTCCATATACTGATTTTGTTGTGTGTGGACAATGGTCTCTTGTATGCAATAGCCATGCCATGAAAGGGACCTTCTGCTGGCTAGCATTCCATTATGAATATTAATTTCATTCCTGGGTTGCTTTGTCTGGTCATGTATTTTTACCCTTTTCATTCCTTCATTGATTGCCTTTGCTTGTTTGTCTGGATAATTATTATGCTTAGTGCATGGGCTGCTTTTTCACGATTAGTACAGTGCTGAGACAATAGGCACTTTATTCTTGGGCGGTGGGTCTGGGGAGCTCCAGTGGATAGCACGTCCCAGTGCCTGGACAGAAGGCAGCTTTCTGATTATAACTGCCTTCCTACACTGCTTTGCAAGGACTTCATTATCTTCCCAAAGATGGATGTTGATATGTGCCTTCAGTGAGGGTATCATACCTGAAGGAAGTATTTAATTTAAATTTTGTTTGCTACTTGTGATTGTTTCTGTACTTTTTGAATACAGGGAAGGAGGCTTTTTCTGTCTTTGCTACTTGTTGATCTACTGCGATACAAACATTCATGTTACTTTAAAAAGAACGGAGGAGGAAAGCAGATGATAAAAAGCTGTTTTGTGAACCTACTTTTTCACTGGGAGTTATAATATATAGTATTTTGTTTAGATTCATGTTTAGATCTTTAATCAGACTTTTTTATTGTAAACGTGTAAATTATTGAAAAGAGCTGTTAAAATGGCTCACATGTTTAGACGTAGACACTATGAAATATTTGTAGAGCAGATTTGCTTGGTATTACATGTACAAAGGCTTGGTTTTTTTAAGAGGCATGTCACAAGTTTAATAAAAGTTTCTCTAAGGATAGCTTTCAGTAAGTTGGCATTGCTTCCAAAGGGAGAAGAAAATCAATACTTTCACTGCATGCAGTATTTTATCCTGAACAGTAATCTGTAAAATACAGGTAATGTAAATGTTCACTGTCACGAGTGTGTATTTCATGCACACTTTAGAAAGGGAGTTTGAAAATGTTTGACTGTTAAGTATGGGTGAAAATCAAATTATATTTTAGCTGTGCATTCTATTTTGCGTCATATTTCTAATTTATAAAGTTGCAGTTGTGTAGAATCTAGGGTAAACCCATGTACAGTGTGAATTGTTTTCTCTCAAAGAAGGAGAAGTACCTTATACTTCAATGCCAAAGTGTACAATATATTACCACAGGGTTTACTGTATTATTATTTATAGTAAATTCCTATCAGGAATATGCAGTATAAGTAAAACCTTAAGACTTCTGAGGAAAAAAAAAAAAAAAAAGAAGAAAGGCAGACTTCTTTACTTTTCTGCTTCTGCTTTTCCTGAATGATTGTAAACATTGAATTGCAAATGCCTTGTGGGGAACAGAAAAAGGCATATTAAGATGGTTACTCATAGTTATAAAAATGTTCGTTAACAGCTGCTATCATGACAGGCATCATTACAAAACTTGATGTTTTTTTCATTACAGATAAGTGATCTACTTTATAATTATTTTGCAGCATGGATGCTCAACATAAAGTTTAGTTTGAGTATTCCTAAAATAATGGCTTTTTTTTTTTTAGTTAATTCTATTTTTCTGTTTAAATTAAGTGGAATGAGTGTTTAGTAAGTAACATCTGTGTTATCTACCTAGGGTATTGTAGTACTGCTGTATTGTTTCCTATCTTACTGTTTAATTCAGATTCTTTTGTTTAGCTACAATATTGACAAATTCATTTGATAGGGAAAAACCAAACAAACAGAAATTACATTACATTCTTTCCATCTGTGTTTTCTTGAATACAGATGTATTTACTAAATCACAAGAGGGTGAAAGTTTTACTGAGAATGCAGTAATTAACCAACTGAAAACAAAAGTAAAATTTTAATATATTAAATAACAGGAAATATATGGAGAATCAAAACTGATTATCTCAGTCTTTTAGATAGTTGTAATGGGACCATTTTAGTTGTGTATTATCTTATTTTTACTTTGTGGTGAGGGAAAGAACACATTCAGTGAAGAGAAAGAACCTGTATATTGAGTACAGTTCAGTAGAGCTGGAAAATACTGTAGAATTTTTTCATTGAAAAATATCCATTTTTAAAGTGAGGAGTAATGATGACGAGGGTGACTGAGAGGATGATACCCATAGAAACACTAGATATTTTTTACTGTTTCTTCATTAATGGCTAATTTGGGATTACAGTCATATGGAGTTTTGTGACTGACTTTACAGATTTAAAAAGTCATCACTTTACAAATTTAAAAATTAAAATCTAAGTAACTACACAACTTTGTGGCATTGTTATTAGGCTGCTGGGTTTTTCTTGTAGGAAAGGTTTCAAAATATTTACATCTCAGATGCCTATCCAAAGCTATTTTGTTAAATCTGTGCAAAAATATGAATGTATGTTTCTGGTTGTCAGATCATTTGCATGCAAATCAATAGAGTGTACATATATATTAAAAAAAATCTTCTTCCTAATCTCAAAATCCTATTTTTGTGTGCATAGATACATGCATGTGCAGTAGAGATAGAGAATGAAAAATAGCCTGTGTATTCAGAACAGTGGTAAGAAGTATTGAAATCACAAGTTTGTGTTAAGAACAATCCAGAGACAATTAGGAAGTTCTGGTTTGTTGCAAATACTGCACATTTCCTTTTGCTTAATGGATTGATCTTATGATCAAATGCACCATAACAAAATCTCGGAACAAAAGATTTGTCATTAGACAGTTTATCACTTTTCTATTCTACTTTTTATTTTCGCTTTCAGAGGGCAATATTTTTTTAAAGAGAGATTTCATGTAGTGTTAAGGCTGTATTAATAGGGCACATAATCCAAATGGAGGTAAAAATAATAACAATTTAGGTCCTGTATTTCAGCATTAAAATAATTATCCCAATCCTAAATTTATTAGTAGAACCAGGTTTTAATGTACTTTTTGGTTTAACGCAAATGTTAATCACATTCCAAGGGAGTTGCAGTATGTCAATATTTTGCAGCAGCACATCTGTGCAGTTTTCTAATTTGGATTAGAATGATATTCATAACACAACTCCATCAGTTGTTCAGATGTACAGCTTGTTAATGAATCCTTTGCTCTCAATAATGACTTTTAATTAAATGGTTTAGAAACAAATGTCAGTTTAACTTTGGACATATCGAACATGCTGTGCTTATTCATGAACCTAGAACACAATATCTTAATTCTATAAATTTCAGGGGGAGGAGTGGGTAAGAGAAAGGGTTAGCTCAAGGTTATATTTGTAAGCTGTTGTTCAGATTTCCTTACACAAAAATTTTAACAGTGTACATAATTAACTAAAAGATCCTTTATTAACTGTGTAATGGTTATTTGGAATGATGAGCTAAAAGATGTCATTTTTTAAGACATGCTATATATGTTTTTGAGACACTATAAGTATTTCAGTTTCAGGTTTTGTTCAGAACAGTTACATTTCAGTCTATACTAAATATCTGTATGTCTCCGAACTATATTTTTTAAAATCGGAAAGATCTGTCTGGAGAACTGTAAAACATGAATGCACATTCATTTCTAATGCTTAATGTATTTTATTATGGAACAGGAGAATAATCTTCCTTCATCGAGACAAATCCTAGAAGTTGCAGGGAATTTAAATGCTAAAAGTATACACTAGTGTAGGATGAAGGTGCTGTTGTTCATGTTTAATATGTCTTCATTGCTGATTTTTAGAAAATATGTCCTTTCAACCACAAAAAAAGATATTTGTGCTTATTCACAAGCACATATTTTTCAAATTCCTCTGTGTCTTTTCCTTTTCAGTCCCTTGCATGTTAGCTATATACTTCCAGTTAGATTTGCTACTGTGAGGTGTTTAGGAGTTGCAGCACCTTCTGAGTGAAACAGCTTTTTCTACTCATGCTTCATACTTGTATCTAGCAAGACCTCCAAACAGGCAGTCTGACAGTGCCTCCTTCCACCTTCTCATTCTGGGAATGTTGCCAGTTTTCTTACAAAAGAAGACCTACATCAACAATATAATAAACATATGTTTGTGCGTATGTGTGCATGTGACTGCATGTCTAAATATGCATGCACGGTGTTGGCTTAAGGTGTGATCCACAGTTCACTGAAATCAGGAGAAATCGAATATTTAATTCTAAAGCATGCTTCTACAGCATGGAAAATGCAGTTGTACTTTAGATAACATGTCTGTAATTTATACAACTGTAGTATTCAAGATGTAATTAACATTGGTGTTTCATGTACCTGTTCAAAAACAATTTTCCTTTGTAACTTATCTGAACATGTGTTATGACTGAGTGAATGCGTGTACCAAGTAAGCTGTGGCACCTTGGTGTAGCTGAATATTCATTAGGACCTACAGAAATCTTATGCAACTCATAATAAAGTTGCTTTTTCTGTTCTGAAGTTATCAGTCTGTTCTTTCACTTTCCTGTTTTTCCCAGATACCTGTTTTCTTTGCTGCAAAATATTTTTTTGCTACGCCAAAAAAGGTAGTTTTTTAGATGGCATTTATGATAATTGGTCTCTGACATTATTTGATGATTGTTGAGTCAAAATTCTGAAGAAATAAAGCTGAGTTTTCTATACTCTGATACTGATAGATTGAAAATTCTATCAAAACTGGAAACATATTTACTCATTAAGATACATATTCAGGCTCCTAGTGTAAGACATTAGATTTACAATCTTGAATAATGCAACTTCAGTAATGAAATGGAAGACCTAAAATAAAGGCAGATAGGGGAAGATTTCTGCAATTTATTTTTGCAATTTAAATTAGAAATAGGAGTTACTGGTGAAAGAAAAAAGAGGTAAGAAAGTCACTCTATTAGTACTTGCTGAAATAAGACTTGGCTAAGTATTAGCTACAGTTGACATGGTGTGTCTCAAATTATAGCATCATGACAAAGACAGATTAAAGAAGTAAAAACTGCATTAGGAACAAATATAATCAGCTCTTTCAAACCTGTAAACCCAATATGAGTAGGAAGTAACTTCTGTCCTCTTTTTCAACTGCTACTAACAACTTTACCAGTCTATGCAGCTATATAGTGATAAACATTAACTGTCTTAAAAAGTTTACTAGACCTATTCAGAATTCTAAACAAAACCATGCAATCAAATATTTTAAGAGACCTCGTACCTTGCAATGTCATGTAAACGCTTAAGTTCTTCAGTCTTTGCACTAGCATGCATGTGCAATGGCAGATCTGTTTTGTTAACCAGAGGTTCAATGTTGAATCTCAGATCTCAGATTGTGACTGTCAAATGTCTGTTTCTCAATGATACTAATTACTGATGGGGAGATTTTCTATGTAGCATCATTTTAAATGATGACTCGTCTCTCAGGGAATCTCAAAGAATATTACCTTCCAATGGAATTGAAATGCATTCTAAGTAAGTCAAGGAAAGACTGTGTACAGAGAGGTTAGACTAGCTATAAATTTTCCCAGTGCCCAAGAAAATGTGGCATAAGGGTTTTGATTTCTTCCATATAATAAAGACTTTTGCTTTCTTCTATGTTATAAATTTGATCCAATAAAGTCATGTGGTCTTCCATTTAGGGCAAGCAATCTGTAAAAGAATGCTGTCACCAAAACCTATTGGTCTTGAGAATTGTGGGTACAATACAGCAGATATATTCCCCTTAAAAATTAATAGAGGATCACACTGAATCCTTTAATACTGGACTTTTACACTAAACCAGTTTAGCATCTGAAATGCTTCATCTTGATACTGGGGCACTGCCAAGTTGTCCTATTTAACCAGTCATGTTCTATTTGCTCTGGTAGACTAGTGCTTGTTTGTTATAACTTATTTTTCAGGTTTTGAGGAGCTCTGCTTTTGTAACACCTGTAAGATTATCTGCTACCACAAAAGGATATTCTACAAGAGTCTTTCACTGGAAATAACTAACTACACTGATTCCATATACAAAGACATCACTGTGCTACCTCAAAGTAAAAGTTAACAGAAACCACTGATATTTATTGCACCACCCTAGAAGACTGATGAGGTTCTTATCTATTGGAAGATCTCTGCAGACGTGCTTATGTTTCTTAAGCAGAGCTTACTGCCTCAGCTTCCCAGCCACGATGTTGTTCTTTCTCATGTGTTTGCATATCAAGTATTTCTCAGTTGCATCTTTGAGGATAGTGGGGGGATGGTGGTGGTGATTGTTATTTTGTGTGTTTGTCTGCTGCCTATAATACCACTACAGTTTCTTATTTCATCAGCCATTGCTTTCACAAAAGTCTTCTTCCTGCCTTTAACATCAGCCTAGGGCCCTTTCACACTACAAAAGGAGAATACCGTCTACATAAGTCTGTGTAAATGTATCATGAGGTTATTTGGCCCACCAGTCAAATTTATTTCTCAGTGCATTTTCATGGGCCCAACATTAGAAGAAGGTATTAAATGGATCTCACCTAAAGGCTGACATCTATCCACCCAGCACACATGGCAGATGCAGCAGCATCAGCACTGGCTTCTACTTTACCCCTGGGCTTGAACTCCAGCTCTACAGGGGTATAGCAGAGTCCTAAAGCTCTTGAATTTTATGTCCTTGGTACTGATAATTAGCAAGTTCAAGCGGCAGGTGAGGACTCACGAGGCAAAAACTGAACTCAGCCATTTGCTTCATTTGAATTATTATTCAAGTCTACAGTAGCTATTTCAGTTGATTCCCATCAGCAGCACCACGGCACCAATGTGCTCACTTTAACCCTATCAGTAATGTGGCTGACTCCAGTTTCATGTTGTGACTTGCCAAAAAATCTGTTCTTTTCAGTGAAACTAGTTATGAACCTGGAAATTATTCCAGAAGGGAAAACATTATAAGTTTCATCTCAGGCTGAGACCACGTTAGACAAGGAGTATTTGTTAGAGAGAGAAGAGAGAAGTCCTTTTATTCTTGCTCAGGTAAATTACATTATGGTTAATACTGCTGCCCAAATGATTGGTGCAAAAACTTACGTTGGAACAAAGTGAATATGTCAATAGCAATGACACGGCAGTTGTGAATTACTAAAAACTCTTACCCAAAGTTAACGTAGTACAGTGATATTCAGACCACTTCATCCAGATGTGTTTTTCCATTGTGCTACTAGAATTATCTTAAGCTATCTCACTGACAAGTGCTGGAGAAGCTTATAATTATTTGTTAGTGTTCTTTCATACATCAATAAGTAAACTGAGCAGCATATAACCATTCAGATTTTCAGTCCATCTAATTGCCTTATCAATGTTTCTTACCACAGCAGAAATTGTAAGGGTTTTAAAACTCTGAAACGTCTTATTTATTCTTGGAGGGAGTGAATAATTTCATTTACATAGTGTAATGCCCGGAATTTGTGACATGGTATTTGTAAATCTATATATCTCAAATGATACTGATGTGTAATTAAGAGTTTCCTGGCATCTAATGTGAAGACTGTCTCCTCCATGACTAATTTTAATGACTGTTGTTATTTTCTGTATATATTGTCAACAGCAAAAAAATGTCCATACAAAGTACCAAATATGACAAGCATGGAGGGGAAAACACTCATTTGTATTAGCTCTTAGGCACCTTTCCAAGTAGAAGACCTGGTTTCATATTGCTCCAGTTTAAACTGCTGCATTTAATAAGACCCAGTGAAGACAGAACTGCAGCTCACTTGTTTCAGACAAGGGTATCCCAATAAATAATATTTCTAAAGCGTTTTGGAAGTCACGCAGACTTTTCCTTAAACTCTTAAATGAGTTTTATAATGCAATAACCTTGGGAACATTTGTTGTAGACTTCATATGTAGATATTTTTAGATTTGTTTCATTTTTGTCAGCATATAAAATCAGATTTAGAGTGGTCTTTTTCTGCAGTAGTTTGCAATAAGGAGCTTGAAAGACTACAAAAAAATCTGAAATATGCATTATTGACTATAAATAGAAAATATATCTGTGAGTTTAATATTTTTTTTCTACTTCATATGTTGTTACTAAAATTAATTAAAACTACTTAAGCTGACCATATGAAGGAAGTAAAAGGGAGGATGTGTTCTGGAGGATATTCAGGTAGGGTTTCTTAATGAATTCCACAACAGTGGCAGTGCCCTTCAATGCACATTTGTGTACACCTGATGCTCTGTATAGGGCAAGAGGGAGTTGTAATATTAGCACAGGGTTCGACACAAAGAAATAAATTGTCCAGAATTATTGTGCTGCTCCTTGGTGTTGTCGTTCAAGACACGGATGGTGATTTACCCAACCTTTACTGTCCTGCACAGATTGATCCACAATTAACTCGTTACTTGTATCTTGTAATCAGGAGGTCTTGATACACAATGATGAATGCATCAGAGCCTTTCTTTTCCTATCAGCGCCCTACATTTTTGCCAACAATAATGAGCTGTCACAGTGTGAGTTCTGGAGACGAGATTAGTGCACGGAAGAATGAGTAAACCTGTACACTAGGAGCATAATTAAATCAAGCAGAACATAATAACAAGCACGTTGCAGCAGTTAGAGACAAAACAGGAACAAACTTGAATGGGCTGCTAAATTACATACATACACAAAACTGTGCTTCATTGTTACGCCATAAAGATTAGCGGTCTTGATGGTACCATGTTCATTATCACCCAACTTTGCATAGCTCTGTTTCCACGCGTGAGCTGTTAACACAGACTGTGAAGTGTAAGCCTGGTGCTCTGTTTTCCACACACAATGCTTTTTGGCAGCACAATGTTTCTATCAGAGCAGTGGGAATTGCAACAGCACGGTTTTGGAAAATGGCTTGAAGTGTAACAACAAGCAGGTATGGCCTAAGGTATGTAATCTGCTTCTCTAGCAGGAGAGGAGAAGCTGGGTGACTGATACCTTTCTAAAAAACCACCCAGGTTTCTCCCACAATCCAGACAACAGTGGAAGACAGAAATTTGAGGTTAGCAGTGTGCCCCAGAGAGGTGATTGCTCTGTAACAGAAAAAATTCAATTACATGAAATATTAGACCGGTCTCTCTGCCTTAGCTCTCATCAATCTATTTAGGGATAGTCAGGGAAAAAAAAGAAACTTCTCAACAGATGCCTGGCTGCCTGGGTACAGAGAGGAAAACCATAATTTGTCTGTAATCCCTAATGCAAACAGTTGTTCATTAAGAAACAAAACTAATGTAATCTTGATGATTTGCTTGGATTTCTACTCTATCATGGCGTTTTGTACAGCTGGTAGGCTAATGTAATTTTACTTAGAAACCCAAAGCAATCTGGTACTCAGACAACACCATGTAGATTTAGGTAAATTTGGAGCTCAGATTAGCATAATACTAACTAATCATGAATATCATTTGCATTAATTAGAGTATTGGGGAAAGATTGTTTTTGAATGGAAGAAAATTGAGACAAAGATTAAGGGCAAAGGCTTACAAACCTAGTATTGCTTT
This sequence comes from Phalacrocorax aristotelis, assembly GCF_949628215.1. Lineage (NCBI taxonomy): Eukaryota > Metazoa > Chordata > Aves > Suliformes > Phalacrocoracidae > Phalacrocorax > Phalacrocorax aristotelis. The sequence continues at coordinate 47,300,573 of NC_134311.1, forward strand.
ATGCAAGAATATAACAGATGATTTCTGCTATAATGTCTAATATTTTAATGTGTAAGTATTAATTAGAGTATCAGCAAAACATTGTTTCTAATTGGAAGAAAACTGAAAGAGAGATTAAGGGCAGAGTTTATGAATCTGCTTTTGCTTGATGCCAGTATGTAGCAGATGATTTCTCCTATAATGCCAAAGAGTTTAATCTGTAAAGGATAGGGTGACTAATACACTACACAGTATAGACACTACAAGGATTTTTTTCCAAATTAGGTTTATTTCATGCTAAAAGAAGACTAGATGTTGTATGAATATGTCCATTATATTGCTAAAAAAATTAAACTAGTTAGGTAGAAAAAAAAATACCTTTGAGGACACATGCTATCGTCTAATGTGTGACTGACCCTCGGTATTTTAGCTTTTGCTATAGCTGATTTCTTAAAAATTACAGTATTTCTAGGTTATCTGAGTGCTTTCTGTAAAAAAAAAAATAAAGGAAGGTTAAATATCTATGCTTTAGACTATGTAACAAATACAGAGTCTAAGGTACTCTCTGTTTTAAAACTATGATCCAGATATGCAACACCTCTATTCCCTAAATTACTCTGGAAAATCAATGCTTCGGGAGCAGATTTTACAGCTATTTTAGGTATCAGATTAGGTAAATATTTACCAGGTATGCCTTAGCCTACAAATGTTTTCAAGACTTCCCTGTATGCTAGTTATTAATATTTATTACTGCAATACAATACTGTAGTAAGTATTACTATGGTATACAATTTCATCAGTAGCGCCAAAGACGTGGTTAGACAGTGCAATTCCAAAATACTACTTTGTTAGACATGGAAATTAAAGTAAAACTGATTTTACTGTGTGTAGTAACAGGTCTAAATTGGAAGACTGTAGGAATATTATATAGTGGGGCAGTGTTTTGTGTATCCCTCACATACATTTCCTGTTCTTCTAGGACTGATAATTATTATATCTATTCACTTGGAGACACAATACAAAATGTAAATCATTCTTGTCTCTGGCTAGAGTCTTGAACTTCTGTTTCAATTGTGTCCTTTTATGTCATTGAAAGATTTTTATCAAAACACTACCACACTTCTCTCTCCTAGGGGAAAATTTGCATTTGTGTTTACATACATACTGTGGGTGTATAGAGGGAAGAATGAAGAACAGGCAAAAGACATTGTGTTGTGAAGGTAGGATGGAAATCATTCTGGTCTTTCTCAAAGCAGCCTGTGAGGCTTTTCAGTGTTTGTATAGTAGGGGCTGAAAAGACTTTGTGTTTCTGCAAGTGATTTGAACCTCTGCATAGATGTGTTCTGCGAGATAAAAACGTGAGGTCCACAACAGGAGCCTGACAGTTTGAGAGATCTTGTAGCCTTCTCAGGTGTCAGGCCATGAGACAGCATCAAAGCAGAACAACCTTCAGTGTGATGTGACTACTTTATGAAAAGCAGTGAAATGAGTTTAGTAAGGTCTCATGTTGCTGAGAAAGTGTTCAGGCTACATTCTGAAAACATTTTCATTTTCTCAAGGCTGCTGCTTCTCAAGTTTAAATAACACGCACTTCTGTAGGTTAATTTTGGCTTCCAAACAATGCCTCATGACAAATCCAACACATTAGTTTACACATTCAGTTGTGGATGTGTTTGTGAGTACTGCAGGGTGCTCAAACATTTCGTGGCTGGCGACCGCTTTTCTTCCTTTTCACATTAAGCCTATCTTGAAATTGCTGGCATTTAACTTTAAATGAATTTTCCTTTGCATGATGATTTACCATATCAGAGAAATTAGATGATGTCTGCTGAAATCCAATGCCTAAATATTTCCCCAAACCATAACTGAATAAAGAAGGGTAGGTATGTTTCATAATGTCATATAGCAACAACAGGGCTTGTATTTGACAATCTCCCTGTTCCTGCAGACAGCCCAAATATACTGATTTTCGAAGTACTTTAGTGATGAAGGCAAATATTCAAGGAAATATCCTTTTCAACAGGAAGAACAGTAGGACATGTCGTTTAAGGGACGCAATGCTTGAGTGCACCTCCTAAGCTCTTTGACTGAAAAGAGAAAATATAATTCTGTCATCAGAGAAAACAGGACAGGGATCCACAGTTTTAAGTACACCTATAAAATATTGCCTTGAGTAGTCATTACAGGAATATCCACAATATGTGTGGCAATGTAATGCAAAAGGCATTAAACACAATCAAGCTGTCTCTGAATAAGAAGCAGGTTAATTTATCATGTGATGAGTTCTCTCTCTCATACTAATGTGTCTTAGACCAACTGATACAGAGTGTATCCTTCTGCCCAATATTGCAGATGTGGTCCATGGCTAAAGCGCAAGAACATGCCCTCCAGTCAAGAAATCTGGGCACTATTGCTGAATCTAAATTCATTAGCAGCCCTACTTTTTGCTGAATCCTCCTGCTAGGCAGGAAAAAATTCATAAAACATCTTTCCTTAACTGCTAATAAATACATGCAGAACAGCAATTATGAAAGCTTCCCCACCAAATCAAAGAAAAAAAAATCAGCTGGGGGAGAGGCACAGGAGCTCTGAGTTCCTCAAGAACCCCCAAAAGAACAAGACAGGACTTTTGGTTTAAACAGACTTTAATGCTGGTGTTCTGTGGATGAAACTGCACAGTAAGAAGTGCTGGACCCCTTACACCAACCCTTACAATGAATAGAAAGGTCATTTTTTCAAGAAAGGAAAGCTCTAAAAGCACTCTGAAATGGTGATATTATCAGACCTGTATCCCTATGTTCAGTTTCGGCTGTGCTGAGTAGACAGCAGGCCAACACTGGAAAATATAGTGGTTAACAATTGCAAAATGCTTACTTTACAGTAAGTATTAGTATATAGATTTTGCAAGTATTTTTACACAGGTTGTGGATTTTAAATGGGTTTTTGTATCTAAATCTCCCCCAAATCAGATATTTTCACTACTTCACATCTGTGAAAAATCAACACGTTTCCATTTTTGTATATTTACTCCTTGGGACTAGAAAGTGGGAAGGGGAAAGACCAGAGGGGCAGAGAGAAGGTAGCTCACAGATGGATGGACAATAACTTGTTAGGATCATAGCCAGGAAAACACACGACAAAGATTAAATTCCTTGCTCTGCCATTTCCCATACCTGAAATAGATTAAGTCAGTGAATTCTGTGTTATTTTTTTTCTGCACACGTGGAAGAGTTTTAAGTGCGATCAGGTACTCACTCCAAGTTGTTTACCAACTGGAGCAAAAAAAGAAATGCAGGAGATACACCTCTCATCTAAGTGAAGGAGACCAAAGGCTGGAAATTGGGTTTCCCACACTGAAGATATACTGTAGCCATCAAGATGCTAGTGCTGCTGCTTTTCTTCCCCACTCCCTTCCCCCCTTTTCTCATTTTGTGAAAAATTACATTCTGTCTCTGTTTCTGGTTAAAGTTTTGTTTAAACTGTTAATATTCTACTGAAAGTTTTGATTTTGATTAATCGGCCTTTTTGAAAAATATACTGATTCAGCAAGAATTCCCAGCCAGCTCAAGTCCATGCTTGGATGAGTAATGTTTGAAATCTTTCATCATTAAGTTAATGTTTAGATTAAAAGTATTTACAGTATTAAGTTGAACAGGGTCCTCACCTTTAAAAAAGTCTCAGCTAGTCACAGTCAGATCTGAAAACATTTGTGAATGAGTAACACATTTTTTAAGAAGTTGAATTATTCCTATCCCAGTGACTAAGAACAGTGGATACAAAGCCCTAAGAAATGTGGTCAGACAACCGCAAGCAACTTTTAAAAAACATTTTAGGAAGTTAGAGCTCCTTACCTGGAAGCTCAGTTTTGATACAGTAATGATTTCGATGTGCGTGCCCTTTCTGGCAATGCAGTACATTTTGTTGCTTTACTCCAAGCCACTGTTGGAATGAAACTGAAGTTAATGTATCCTAATACACAGTGTTTTGAACTAGGACTTAATTCACTGCTCTTAACACACTGTATATTCGGTCCTCTTTTGAATGCTAATGGGCTTGGCTCTCTCCAAATCTAAGTTTAATATAAAAACTCCTTGAAACAAATAATAAATCTTGTTTGGAACAATTGAGGTGAAGGAACATTTTGAGAAAGGGATAGTTTTTATGACTTTACTTTCCAGGGGCTCTTAGGTTTGTTTATTTTATTCTCAAGATGTAGTGGAGAATCATCCATGCCTATAAATCAATGCGCCAGGTGAATCCCACAGTGATAAACTGATAATAGCTATCACGTCAGCTCCTACAACTTCACCTGATGATTTTTCTTGGAGTCAAGCCAGACACAAAGCTGCGCCAAGACATCACTTTGACTCATTTGCAGCAACACACAGGGAGGGATTTATCTGGTGGAAAGAGCTTCCTATGGTGTAGATGTCCACATCCGAGCGAGTGGCCATAGACTCCCTGTATAGTTAATAGCTACTTGATCAGTGGAGTTTAAGGAGGGATTTCTCTCATCAGCAGACATCTGAAGCTGATGTCTAGCTGAACAGGCGTTGTCTCGCCTGGAGTTTAACTCCTGAAGGAGCTGTCCTTTTGCTCTGTTGAGCTACCATCATTTTAAGTGTCATTTCGTATCATTTTTGTTGGCTATCTGGAAAGAAATTGCATGGTAACCTCAGTAAAATTTCCTCACAAATCCCTGAGCCTCTTTAGATTAATGCTGCTTTTCTTGTGGCTATTAATATATGCTTAAGAAATTCACTTACTGAGCCGTCTGCTGAGTAATTTATATGGGCACTGCACTGAGGAACATTTTACAGAAAGTAAATAATTTTGTCTTTAGGAATGTTTGTGTAAGGGAACAAGGTAGCCTTTGTCTGCATTAGTTTTATTAAAGATTCATGAATAGCCATATTTCTACATATCTATAAATCTGAATGATGCTTTTTACTCACGTCCTGTGTCTGGCTGCTGTTGTTTCACTGCCTAATTGTGTTGTACATTCTTACAATGTCCCATGTTGTACAGGGCTGAGGTATATGTGGGAAAGAGTATTTTTAAATTGTCTTAGTGCATTACACAACAGACTTCAGAAAATCAGTTTTGCAAGAAACTTGAGAACTTAATACAATACAACACTTTGAACTGCCTACAAGCCAGTTTGCCCTCTCCAAACAGCGAATGAAAGCCTTCCTTTAGGGAAGACTATTCTTCAGGAGTACTTCAGGAACATACTTCTCTAATTAATCTGTAACTTGAACTAACAATCAGGTGAGTAGCAGTGTGTTTCAAAGGCAAGGCAGTTTGCTCTGCGTTTTCAACTCATGCACAGATCGTCAAAAGTAATGAAAAATAAGAGGTTTTCCTTAATACTGTGAAAATACCATGAAGTGTTTAGAATATAAATAAAAAGATATTATTTTGCAGACCTTGGTTTTTTAATGGTAATTAATTTTACAGTGTTTCTTATTCTTTTGCCTGTGTATCTCATCTGACACAACTGGTCCCCTGGAGTTTAAGGTGCATTGAAACAAAAAAAGGTTTATAGTAAGTGAAATTCTAGGAGCAGAGCTTCACTGGCCAAGACACAGTGAGAGAAAATCAGCATTTAATGTCTTCTCAAAAGATTCTACAGTACTCAGAGGTTAGGGAAAAGCATACAAGACCAATTCAGATCAGAACCTTAGGGAATAAAGATTAACAGATAAGAAAACAAATATGCTAAAGGTTTTTTACAGGTAGCTAAATGATGAAGAACAGGTGGATAATATTCACACAGAGCCCCAAATAAAGCAGATCAAGACCTAACAAGCAGGAGGCTTAGTCAAGAGGAAATACTGAACACTTTTGCAGGTTTTTTCCATTTTATTATGGCTGACCCAGGCGGGAGGAAAGTGCTAAGACATAGGCTGCATGTCTCAGCTTCTTTGAAATGTCTTAAACAAAAGAATAATTAAGCTCACATTAAACACAAAATCCTGTGAGCATCTTAGTTGGAAAAGTTCTGAAAGCAACTGTTAAATGTTCAAGTAAGCAATCTCTCTGGACAACAAGAGAATAGCATGTAAGAAATTATTTCTGTAATGTTAGAGATACTGACCAGCCCAGCATGAGTCTTTTGAGCTTTGACTTCCTTCAACAAGTGATGATAAACAATTTCCAATCCAAACTTGTGGCTTTTCAATACAGAAGATGTTGAATAAGTGACAAACAAATTTGAACTGAAAATAAGAGACTGACAAAGCTCTGTACCATATGGTGGTTACTGGATACCTAGATTCAATAACCAGATTTGCTGGTGATGTTGCCTGCTTATGCAAGACTATAACCATAAAATTTTGAGAAGAGCTGGCTTCCTACTGTATAGTAGTACAGTGGCTTTAAGACAAATCCTTTCAGGTGCTTCCTGGAAACAGACACAATTGTATGTTTTTCAAAGGCATTCCAACAGCAATCTATGCTACCTAGTAGGGAAAACTCAGAATCCACCTTATCATGCTGTACAGTCTCTGCTGAAATTTAAACGTGCTATTATCTGTGTAAATAATAAATGGTATAATAATAAGGATTGCCTGCTTGCTGAAAAACTAATTAAAATGTTATATTAATTTGATTTGCTCTGTCTTCTGCCATTATTGGCCTGAACTCTTCTCCCTTTTGGCATAGTCATATGACATCCCCTCACTTTTACGAGCAGTTATTTGTGCCTAACAGTTTCTGTTAAAAGCAGAAACCGTCTTGAAGTATTTATTTGAAAGAAAAAGACATGAAAGTGTAACCAATGTGTTCTGTTATTGCTTGAGATTACTTCCTAGCTCTGCAGAGACCAAAGCTAGCGTAAGACATGCTGGTAGATGTGTTGGTTATACAACTGGTTTTTTAAAACAGAATGGAAATATTTGGCTGATCTTCATTAGCATTTATTGGAACCGGGTCCAGCAAAAATAAAATTCCTAGTCCACCAAGTTACTAATCATAATAACCAGGTTTATCCCTGCTCTAAAATCTTGGTAATGAAGCCTATTTACTTATTTGGTCTTAGAATAAGATTAGCAGGTCTTCTTCTTTCGACTACGTGTAAAGTATCCTCGTGAGGATGGGCAGTTGAACACACACAATCACACATGCTATTCCAGATAGGTGGTAGTTTTCTGAAAAATACTTTCAAGTTGACAACTTTTCATGTCTCTTTTTAAACTATTTTTGAGTGAAAACTGGTGCACTGGTGTTCTGTGCACCAAAAGACCCTGTCAGTCCTGTTGGCATTCCCTCTGGTTATTCTTAGCACTTGCTCACAGCCGGAGCTGTTCATAATCATCTCGTGACTGGCGCTAAGGAGGATTTCCCCTTTCCACCCCCACCTCCACCCCCAAACCTCTAAGTCTGTAAGTCTGCAGGGAGGAAAGGAAGTGCTGCTCTGGTCAGAGAAGCACTGGCTGCTGCAGAAATATGTGTGTTACAAGTTGTAAAGAAGGCAATTGACTTACACTCACTTGCAGCTGGACTAGGTGACTTCTTGTAGGTCCCTTCCCGCTGAACCATTCTACTCTGTTCCATTATACAGAACTAAAGTGGCACTCAGTGAGATGGGATATGTTTATGAGAGATACACAGAAATAGTGTTTAACATGCTATGCAATTAACTGATGGAACTAATTGCTAAAGGATATTATTTGCCAAATATTCACGGCTTACTGAGCTTGCTGGGTTTAGTAGTGAAATGAGCAGTGGGATTAAGAATGAGCAGCCAGCCTTCAGTTCAGAAAAGTTTCCTTAAATTATTATCACACATTTTAGGTACACTATAATTCTGTGAAACTATGTTTATAGGCAGAGAGAGGTTCATCTTGCAAATAGATATTATGTTCATCCCTTTATTTGTCTGATCTGCTCTTAAAAATCGTATTTTTTAAATTTTGCTTTGTTAACAAGTTTGTTAACAGGTGGCCTATGTACCACTGTCTGTGCTAACTTTTTTGCTAGCTAGATTTACACTAACAATTCTTTCATCTTTCAAACAATTCATGAAAGAGAGAGAGGGGTCTTTCTCTGAAGCCTAAATATATAAGGAAAAAAGCATCTAACTTAGCAAAACATGCAAAAGTAATGAAAAATTTGACAAGTAAGGTGTTCTTGAAGATCGTACGTTAAAGGCTGGAAAAACCTGAGGATTTTATATTGCAGCTAATCAAACACAAACTACATCCTAAGTCAAAGCTGGCAAAATGCTGATCTTTTAGTGACATAATTCAGAAGTAAATCTGATTAAACCAGTATAGTCAAGTCGGTGCCAATGTCTTAAAGAGAACTAAACCCAGCTCCTACTAGTATATGAAATATGCTGCACCAATGTATACATCAGAGATGCAGAGTTTCAAGATGCTGTGCCCTGAGGAAAAATGGTCTTGTCGCTCTGGGAAAGCAGAATGGGACCCAGAAGCCCAAAGTGCCATGTTCTGTTTTGCTGCAAACCTCCTCTGCTACAAAAAAATGTTTTAGCATGTCTGAGCCTTGTTTTCTTCCAGTATGAAATTTGGATTTACTGTTTTCATGGGGGGACAGGTGGACAGTGTGGCTGGATACAGCAGAGACTGGAAAGAGCTGAAGAAGTAAAACACTGAAACTATGAAAAACAGGGTGCTGACTATGCTGTGTTCACCTGATGTAAACAAACCCCAAGTTTCTTCTAATTTATGCTTTTATCTGTAAACGTAATACTATGTATATATATGAAGTTACTTTTGGTCCTTGCTGCCATTCTAAAACATGCTGATAAGACCATCCCCTCAGCAAGGAGAGAAGAGCGGGCCAGGCACATTTTCAGTGGCACTGTACAGTTTCTTACCATTTCGTGAAGAGCAGAGGCTTGGACTCCATTTCTTTGCTGTGCATGTGGCCTGTGGAACTTCAGAAGGAATGGCAGATATTTTCTCCCATCAAAGTTTGATGCAGGCAGTATGTTTCAGTTTCAGTCCCACAAGAAATGTATGTGAGGCACTATTTTGAAACACTGTCCTGCAGCTGGTACCAGAATTAGGCTGGGGTGTGGTACCCCATTGGCTGCTCAGTGTGTGCAGCACCAGCAGTGATGTACTCTGGCAGGTCAGCAACAGGACTTGTCATACTTGCTGGTCATACTTGTCATACTTGCTGTCAGAATGCTTCTGTATTTTATTTGTATTATCCTTATTTGTGCAAAGTTCTCCTGTCTGAGCAATTGGCCCCTCTTCGACAATTGCTCATGGAAATATGTAATAAAATTGAGTTTTGGGTTACACTGTGAAATTCCACAGTCCCAGCCCCTTATGCATGGGAGAGAATGACATTTTGCCTTAAATCATGTTTCTTTCTTCTTCTGTTTTATATGTGCCCTCTGCAACTTCTTGTCTAATCCAGATAATTGATAAGGGCCCTATTATTCTAATATATAATTGTCTCTGAAAAAGGGAAGTATTATGCTTCCCCTCTTAAAGGAGAGGCTTGGTAATCACAGAGAAATTCCAGTTTTATAGCTTCTGCCCTTTCCTCAAGAGTGAAAATTATAAAGGAATTCCTTTATTAAATACAAACAAAGGAATTTCAGAGAATTCAACTACTATAGCCATCACTTCCCTTCTAGAGAAAAGGCTTCTATTCATATAGGTAGCAAAAAGAAAGCTGAAAGCTACAAAGACGGTATTGACTCGGTTGTATCAAGTGTCCTTAGCTTATTCTAAGGCCCTTCAAATTTTGTCACAGATGCTATCTTACTTTTTGGACTAATGCTTTTTATCAGCATGCTAGACAGGATGTAATTGTCCTTTTTCTCTGCACAACAGCACAGGCATATTGTTACTGTACACATACATGTGAATGAACTGCACATTGTTTTCTTAAATACTAGGAATGACCCCACATGTCATAGCAAAGGGACAACCTAAAGCATTCACAGATAAACAAAACCCATGCCTTGTTTCAGATGTTCATTTTATTAAATAATGTAGAGGTCATAGCAGAGTTTTTGCAACACAACTGTCTGTGAAGGAAAAAAGGTTTTTATAGGCTATTAGCAGCAACCTCTTTGAATAAGGAAAAAATACATGTTTGCACGGCTGACATCGTGTGTAGCTTTTTTATCTGTAGAATATATACAGGTTAGGTAACAGTAACAGTAGCTTGAACATGGCAGTTTGTCAAAATTGTCTGTGATTTCCCAGAGCTTCTACTGATTCAAAAAGCATATTCTCACAGTTCCTTCCTTTACAGCAGAGCTGCCAACCAGTTTCTGATGTAGCACCATTATGCTAAAATTTGTAGTGAGCCTGCAAAGTCTACTCTAAAAAAGCAACAGCCATCAGTGATGGCAGCTTGCAATTGCTTCCTATTCACTCCATTTGAACATCTTTGTGCATATGGGCACCGAGGTGGCTGATCTCAACTTCACCATGCCTTTGAAGCCATCATGACCTAGAGCATCAACAGTCAGAAAAGATATGTAATAGCCATTTGTCTTTGCTGCACATCTAGAAAACTGTCAGAACTCCTAAGGGCAGAGGAAGTAATTCCTCCAAGTCCTTCTGCAATGCCTATGGTGATATAAGAGGAACAAGTATGGCTTGAGAATGAAAGATCTTCAACAGGGGAAGGCTGAGTTCTATGACCCAGGAAATTTCAGTCCTGTTTTCCTAGTAATCTAGGAAAATACCCCCCTTTTTTAACCCAAATGAATAGATGTTTAAACAGTATTGCCCAGAGTTTCAGGGAAACAACCATTTGTTCATCACTCATGCTCTTCTTTGTTTCTCTGCTGATGAGATTATATTCAGTAATTTACCTTGGTCCAAGGAGGGGATCAGAATACTGGGCTTAACAGTAAGCTCGTTTGGCCACTGTACGTGAAATATAGTTAAGTCCTCAACTAGTACTAAGAACTAAGTGATACTGTATAGCTACTATTTCTAGCTGGCAAACATAAAATGAATGCCATTCTTTGTTAACGTCTGTGAAATACAAACCATTGCCCTTGTGTTTCTAGGCAGAGGAATAAAGAACTGGGGGTTTCCAAACACTCTGCCTTCAGAATGGATATCAAGTTAGAAAAATTTCTTTGTGTTGAAACAACCCCATTTTAGCATTGATAATCTATGGTCTTTGGTGGGATGACTTAAACTTAGAGCTGATAAAATAACACTAAGCTTTTATTCATTATTTTCTGCCCCAAAGGGGCAAGGGAGGGAGGAATTCTTCTGAGTCTTCTAAATGTTTTCACCACTAAACCTCACTGGATGTGACTGACATAAAACTGTTGACCAAAGTTAATTCAAGTGGTTACAGAATTGCTAATCCTATGAACTTTAAATAGAAATTCTTTCAAGTTTAAGGCAGTAGCAACTTCAAAAAACATTGCAGATTTCAAGATTTGCAGTTAGTATTGGCAAAGCTGACAACACTTCCATCTGGCAGAGCTAGGAAGTGCAGTCCTCAGCTGTTGCCCTAACACACAAAAATGTGCCACTGGTTGAAAAAGGTATTAACTAAGGTAGCAGCTTTCCACAGTTGCCTCAGAAGTATAGAAATGTCATCTAAAATTACAGGCTGCTGACTGGTTGCCATACTGTCCTTCATGACTTTGTTCCTAATTAATTTCTGTGAAAGGCAAGCCAGGAACTGTATATTGTAATCAGGAGTTAGAGTCAGTCATGACAATGTACAACAGAGAGTATCTTCCCGCAGTACAGCTGAGTTAGGTCATTGCCTGAGAGACTCCTTAGCCTCAGAGCCTATGATAAACTTTCAGTACTGACTTGAAAGATTATGAGAAAGACTCCAAAAAAACCCACAATATGAGAGGTTTTGTTGAAGTGTGCTTGTTCAGCTGTGTTTAATGCACCTACAAAACTGCATATGGTCCAATATGTTTGGACCGTATTCTGTATCATGCTTCCCACTTAATGCCTTCTTCCATGTCATGAAGCAGATCTTGACATCACCCTCCATCTGTCCCCTGTGTGAATTTATGCCTGGTTGTTTCTTTCCATCTCCCATTCATATAATTTCAGGGATGCTGGGGTTTTTCCCCTGCAACTTCTTAGTCTGTCTCCTGCAGCCAAGATTTCTCCCATTTCTTGTCTCCATCTTTCATGTCCATCTCCCACACTGATCTCCTCATGTGCTCTCGTCCAGGTAAGTCATCATAATGCACCTGTGTTCCCCTCAAGAAAGATGTACGCCAAACGCTGCACTCTTTTCTCAGTGCAGCTTTGCTTCAGCCATATCAAAACCAACAGAAAATGGAAACTATTCCTCTATACAGCTGGGTAGCTGCTTAGATGTAGAGCTGGTAATATGAAGCTGAGGCCATACATAACAAGCAAAAACATCATGTTTGAGGGTATAAAGCTGAAATTCATCAGAAACATTTAGCACCTTTTTGCAATAACAATGAAAGTGCAATCTGGCAGGTACGTTGTCTCTGCTGAACAGTGAGGAATCAGTGAAGTTTTCTTGGTGGGCTGCTTCAGACTGATTCAAGACAGGATCAAGATATTAAGGGATGCTCAGGGTCCAAAAGCATTTAGAAAAGCTAGAAAAACATGTTTGTCCAGGAAGTTAGAGGAAACATTTGTGTAGGGTAAAAGAAATAAGCTTGACAGGGAAGGAGAATGAGACAAACAGGTCTCCTGGCTATTTAGCTGTGAAAGGCCATAAGTTAAGCTTACAAGCATACTTTTGTTTTTTTGCTTATAGCCTTTGCATCCCAAATGTGGTAGCTGAATTGCTAAATTATTTTTCTGCTGAGGGAATCAGATGTAAAAGTTTCATCTTTCCCTCTGTAAGAACAAATACCTGTTTCTTGGCTGACACAGAGATCAAGATACTAAACTAAGCTCTGCCAACTTAATCAAAAATGGAAAGAACATAATTTGCCTGCTGTAAAGCAAAAGAAAATGAATAACACCACAGATTCTCTCTGGTGATGTACTCTCACTGTACCACTCTGCTATTTGCTTTGTTTTCTTATTATCCTGTTTCTCAGAGGAATGTTTTGCAGCAATGGATATATCCAGCTTTCCTATGCTAGTTACAGAATGGTCCCTATTTCCAATGACAATTGTTGGGCATTTATAATACAGCTACAAAAACTCTCTTGTGGTTGAACTGTAGGAAAGAAGATATCTGAGGAAAGCAAAAATGTTTCCATTTTAAATACAAAAGCCTTCTATTTGTGGTTTAGTTAGTTCTGCCTAGATGTCAAAAATTTCATTCTATTACCCAAAAGTGAAAGGATTTTTTTTAATGTCTCACACAACTTCACCTCAAGTCACCAGCTTAGTGTGTTTTAGTGGCCCTATGTATATAAAATCATCCGTAAAATGCCAAGCTGGCTGCAAAATCTGGGTTGCTTCTGGAAATCACATTTCAGTCCCCATTTGTGAATAACCTGTGTTTGTGTGAATAGTCCGGCTTCTGTGTCTCACCTGAAAGGCCAGAGCATTATCAGTAGTAGAATGTTACGGGATTTGTCAGAGTAAAAGACTCAACATGACTTTCTTATTATTAGGCTACATCTTTCATAGCACATTTAAACAAATTTACCCTTGAAAAATCCAGACAAGCAGGTTTTTATGAGTAGTAAACTAGAAATATTGTTTTAGTGTTGTCATGGTTATCTTAGTTGTCTGCTTTTCAAAAATTTACTCCTAGAAACTGATCTTAATTTAGGAGTGCAAACAAATACTGTTATTCAAAAACTCTGTGTTTCACACCAAAAAACCCCAACCCCCCAACTATTAAGTAATATAGTAAACACCAGTTAATAAAAAGGATGCTTGTGAACACTAGGTGAATGAGTCACTGAGACATCTTGATAACGTTTTTTGAAGGAAATTACATAATCTTGACACGAGATGGTGGCATCTCTGGAAAATACAATGATTTTAATTTTTTTTATACTGCAGTATTAGATCAGATCAGACTCATGTATCAGACCATTTTTCTGCAGTACCCTCTTTCACAGAAGTCAGTTGTTACCTGCTTATACATATGCAAATCTGAAGCTGCAGGCATCTGAACACGACTGTGTATTAAACTGGAAACAAGTAAAGCTTTGGATGTAATCTGCTTTTTATTTTTTTCCCTCCACCCAGTGGACACTCATCTTTGCCTAGAATTCACTTTGCTATTTCGGGCTCCTAGCAATTGTTTTGGACCTTTCTGAAATCACTCTGCAGGTAGTTTTGTTGAACCGGCTCATTGGTATAATCTTGGTATATCAGTAGATCAAACTAACAATCCCCATCTTTCTTACAACCTATGCAGCAAACTGCTGGATGAAAATACTGCTAAGGCTCAGGCATTTCTGCGTTTTCGGTTGTGACAGATTGTTGTTCCCTGAGCTGGTGCACAGACGAGGCCTCTGCAGGGGGTGGGCAGGCTGTCAGGAGGAGGAGAGGCACACATGCCTGTGGATGCAACAGGCCCTTCTTCATTTCACAATGCGATGCTCACCACAGCTTGTATCCCTGCAGAAACATCCTTCTAAGTGCAGCTAAAACTGTTCTAGGCTGGCTGAACTTATACATGTATGTGTGTGTACATGCAGAAGTGAGCACAAACACATATGAGCATATGAATGGTCAAATAACCATATGAACTGGCTAACAACCATGACTCTGGAAACAAATTAAAAAGAGAATGATAAAAAAGATGTCTATCTGTAATTGTATGTAAAATAATATGAAAAAGCAAGGGGACTAGAGGTCTTTCTCCATCCTTTGGGGTAGGACTGCTGAACACCAGGTACACCTCTGTACAGCAAGACATCCACTTAATACATTTGGAGACCTAGTACAGGTTTCAGTCTGCCTGTTTTATTTGTATTATATGAAATGTTAAGTAAGTTCAAAGGGAACAGTTGCTTCTCTTGTGAGGCTCTATAGCACCTTAAGATCTTAAACTGTAACAAAATATGCTTCAGTCAGCTCAGAATGGAAAGATGCCAGAATGGATTTAAGACACTTCAGCCAAAGGGTAATCCAGCTAGCTGGTGGTTATGTCTCTAATTTCATATATGGCAGGCTTAAGGCTGCTTTAGTTTATATCAGTTATTCTTAGTACCCCTTCTCCTGCCTGACAGGGTAGCGGCATAAGCTAGCCCCAGCCATATCCTCTTTGCACATGTAGTACCACATACAGTGAAATGAGGGGGACAAAAATGTGCATAGCATGATGATACCTCTAGGATGAAAAAATCTGAATGCAGAATATCAGTGTTCTTTAAGTAATTAAGTTACAACATCTGCAAGGCAAGCTTCTTCACATTTTTTATTTTCAGTTAATCCATCTCTGAAACAGTTACATTATTAGTTACCTATATACATGCCTTGTGACCACACTCAATTAGAAAGTGCACAGTAATTGTATTACTGACCTAGCTCTTTACTGGAGGATTCAGCAAAATCCCCTGTGATTCAGGAAAGGTGTGCCAATACCTATACTACAATTCTTTCCCAGTCCCCAGCAATGAGGGTTTTTCTGAAGCCACTTGTGGCAGATCAGTATTTCTCTGCCCTGCAACTCTGGGCAGCCAATCTGTCCTGTGAAACCATAGGCACCTGAGTATTCAGGAATAACTCAAATCAGTAAAAACTAATTTTCACCTTCCTGAGGCTCAGCAGCTACTCTGTGTGGATCTGAGCTGAGGTCCAGGCTGAGCATTTGAACATCTGGATCACCCAAGAGCTGTCTTTAGAAAGATATTGTATATCTCTCTTTGTAAACACAAATACATATATGTGTGTGTGTCTATGTATATTTATATAGGCATATGTATATATACAAATACCTATATACATATATGTATATGTACACACACGTATGTATACATATTTGTGTATGTGTATACATGGATGTTTACACACATCTTTGTGTATATGTGTGTGTCTACACATGAAAAAAAGGAAGAGCTTGTGTTTCTAAAATCATATTTGTGACTGAATGTACAGTGCCCATGCTGATCCCTGAAGTTCTTTTCATAAAGACATACAACCCAGCATGAATGAAGAAACAGAGCTTGCCTTTGTGGGTTATGCTCTGTTTGGAAAAACACTCCTGTGTCTATTGTTTGTTATAGTCAGCTGCTCAGAGTTTTTTACATGCTATAAAATGGAGACTTCTGGTCCTTGCCACACAACTTGTGAAAATTTTGTTGACTAAGAGATATCTTTGGGAGGATGATAGATATGTTTTCTGCCTGGTTTAATTACTGTGCATTTGCTTAAATGAGTCCAGGTGATTTGTTTCTTGCCATTAAGCCTCATTAAGAAAAGAATAACTAATTGGAACATCCTGTTTTTTGATTCGGGTTTTGTTCTCAGAACTCGTGTAAAGGGAGGAGGGGAAAGGAATGAACCTAGAGCTGGGAGAGATCCAGGGATGCCACCTGTAATAAATCACAAAATGGAAGACTTAGGGAGGCTGAAAGGGGCTGTGGGTCCCTCAAGGCAGCCATGGGCTCAGACTGAGTTGCTCATGGTTCACCCAGTCAGGGTGTGAAAGCCCCCAAGGTCAGAGACAGCCCAACCTCCCTGGGCCCCAACCCCATTGTTGGGCTGTCCTCATGGGGAAAAGGTGTCATCTTATCTCCAGCCTGATCTTCCCAGGTTTCAGCTTGTGCTGTTGCCTCTCACCCTCCTGTCTTCAGACCACTGCTCTGAAGAGCCTGGCTGTGTCTTCTCCGTCCTCCTCCTGTTGGTGCTGGGGATGCTGTTGTGTGCCCCCAAAGCTGTCCCGTCCCTTGGCTGAACCAGCCCTGGTTCCCCAGTCTCTTCTTGCAGGACAAAGGCTCCAGCCCCACTGTCTCCATGGCCTCCCCACACTTCCAGCCAGTTAGTGGGTGTCTTTCCTGTATTGTGCAGCCAAAACCAGACACAGACCATCTATTGAAACCATGCCCTTGTGTTCATTTTGCTCAACTCCTCCTATACACTTTAAACAAAATGTTTAACATGCAAAAGAATGTTATGTTGTTTCTTTGTCTTTGTTATCTTTTTTTCATGTATATATGAAATCATACAATCATGGAATCATTTAGGTTGGAAAAGACCTTTAAGATCAACAAGTCCAACAGTTAACCTAGTACTAACAAGTCCACCACTAAACCATGTCCCTAAGCACCACATCTACAAATATTTTAAATACCTCAAGGGATGTTTGTTACTGTTTCCTCAGATCTTGTCCACCTAGAAGCACCAAAGAATTCACATGGAGCAATCAGTTAGGCAGAATTCTTGCAGGACTTAATGGGTATTTCACCAACTTCAGTTCTGTAGTTTCATAAATCTGGAAACTTTAGGCAGATTCAGAGGTCTCTGAAGACAGATATGCATTTTTTCTCTTTTGATTCTGTCTGCCATTTCCTAGATATCTCCCTCCTTCATCTTTTTGTTTAATTCATCTGGAGATTGTTCCTTTGAACATTTCCTTCCAAGCACATGTGTCTTTCTGGGTTTGCCCTGGGAGCAATTTACCTGTACTGTAAGCCTCATGCTCCAAGCAGGGTCTTGAGAGTGATGAAGTGTGATCTTGAGGCAACGGATGAATTCAAAAAAGAAAGGAAGATCATGAATGAGCCAGGGACTGAAAACAAACAGAGGGTTTTTTCATAATGCCTGTATATACGTATGCACAAATTTCACAGGTTTATTTTTGAGTGGGGGGTGGGGAGTGGGGAAGGAGAAGCCAAAACATCAATGAAATGACAGTCAGTTTAGATTCTGGTGTAACCAAGAACCATTTGATCATACAATTATAGTTCAGCTGAGTGATGTTTTCCACCAGAGGCATGGGAAACATGAAGTAATGTAGTAGCATTCTGCAAGTAAAAGTGACACAACAGATTGTGTTTTAGGAAGGATGTTAACTGTGGTAAGAAGAGAAAACAGGCTTTACACCGATCTTTCAATAGAAAGAGCCTTTCCGACCCTGGAAAAAAGTCATCTTGTTGACAGAGCCCCCCCGTGTTATACTTCCCATGTCTAGCAGTTCAGTAAATGGGAACTGTCAGAATGCTTCTCTAGTCATCTGTGTGGGAGCTGAGATGGGTAGAGGGAAAATAAACCAACACCCTCGCTGTGAAGGGGCCTTAAAGCCCTGTGTTTTCATGGTCTTCACTTAAAGCACTATGCAACTGTAGCATTTGTGACAATTAATGGGAACTGTGGGTGCTTCAGTGACAGGTAAACTGGAAGAAAGGTAAGGAGGTGTCATCTGGCAGTAATGTTCTTCAGAACTTTCTGATAGGTAAACTGGAATATTTAAAAGAGGCATTGCCAAGATTTGGTAAACCTCAAAGTAAAGATATGCAAGGACAAACAAAGCTAGCATTTTGCAGTTGCTCAGCACAAAGTGTGGCAGAAGAAAGTGAGATTTTAAACTAAGCTGTATGTGAACATTAATAGAATTATTTGGATCAGATCATTTTCAAGCAAGTAGAAGATAATATTTGGTCCTGTGGATGTCAAAGTTGTCTTCCTAAATTCTGGTCATTGCTGGAGAGGCTATAAAGATAATGCCTATTCATGGAACAGGCTATGAAGAGCTTTTCATAAATTGGAAGACTTTGTGAGAAAACATTGAGAACAGAAGGATTCTTCTGTTTTCTATAAGATGTGAAAGCACTAGAAGGACTTTCAACTTCTCCAGCAAAATGTCAACATAAATGAAATTGCTTTCATTTATCTGAAAGCACAATATTACTCTGTGGGTACAGCCCATAGACTTCTCAGAGAAACACTTGACCTAACACAAAGGGAGTTTTCTACCCTGGAAAGAATATAAAAACGGAAACATGTGATGTTTCCTGTCCAGCAGAAGAGATGGTGAAGTGAAATGAGATTCCTCAAAGAGTGAATGTGGGACTGAAATTTTTTTCTTACCACAGAACAAAGGAATTACCTAATCCTGTGAAAGATTGACTGTGAGGCATTCAGCATTCCTTATCAAGCCACAAAATAATCACCAAAAAAATAACAGTAGTGAGGTCGAATGGCTAAATAGTCAAATGACAAGGTTAAAACGGTGCTCATGAGAACTCTGGGCTGAGCAGATCACATGGATGGTGCAGTCTTGTTGCCAAATCTTTAATTCCTGAAGAAGAAAAGGCAGATGGAACAAAACAAACAAGTAAATAATTAAAAACTAATGTCACAATGATATCTGATTTTGCTTCTCCTATCTTTAGCATTCTGTTGCAACTACAGGTCTGCTGGGTCTTGAAGAGGTGTGTGTCATACAGCATCTGCAATGCTTTGTTTATAGTGTTCAGTAGATATTTACCTCAGGTAGATACCCCAAGAGAATGTACTAAAAATATTTCTGTTTGTGTTAAATTTTAGCAGTTTTTCATGGCCTCCCCTCGTTAAACTACACACACATACATGCACATACAAACATGCATGCATGCAAGTGCAAGGTGGCACTTCCCTTTCCCAGTGGATGAATACCAGCCTTGTTTAAACAAATCTGGGCTGACAGATCATTTTCAGCAATTTCAAAACCCTTCTAATATAATTTTCTGGTCTTAACGGCACAATAACCTCCACTTTAGTACCTGAAAATATTAAAAAAACACTGACCACAGGAAAATAAGCTAACCTGTTGGCAAGTACTATCTACACTTCAATGGATTTCCAGACATCACCCTGTGTTTGGGGTTACAGACAATAGATGACACATCTTTTTTAAAAATGTTTTTTTCCTTATGACTAGGAAGTTTATATTTCTTGGGATTAGGAAATAGGGCAACCCTTCTGACTTTTTGGTACTTATTTTCTACAATCTCAAGTGTTACAAATACGGAATTGTTAATATTACATAGCATACACATGCCAGCTGAGTGTAGTCTCCTGGTGCATGGCACTGTAATTGAGTAACAGGTTCTGCACTGCAAAGACTGTAAGAAGACAGTGTAAGCAGAGACCTGTGGACTATGGAAGCTCTACAGAAACAGTATGCAGTATGCTTATCTATTTTTTTTTTCTCGTTTATCTATGAGATAGCAAAAGGTTCAGCTCTTGATGCCTGCATTAACTTTCTGCTGCCATGCCTATGCAATGAGGGAACAGCTTAATAGTAGAAATAATTTTAAAATTCAGTTTTTATGAAATGTCAGGAGGGCCTTTCCTCTGGAGTGCTCATGATTGTGCAAAAGGACTGCGAGACTTACAAGCCTTTCTGTTTGTTTATGAGATAACTGGTGTGCATATTTATTTATAAGCATATTTCAGCATGGCAACGATGTAGGTTTGTGCTAATGCTTATTCTTTTCACTTTTCCTGTTGGTTTGGCTTATCATTCAGTCTGAGTCCACTTTCAAGTCCTTTGGCTATATCTCACACTTCAAATAAACAATTTCAACTTAAACCACTTTTTACTTCCGTCGATATTTGGAAGAAAAATTTTGCATCTGTCTTCACAGGAAAAACAATATGTTCTTCTCCTGAAGTCAACTAATCTACTTTAAATCCTAGAAAAAATAAGACACTTCTTTTTTGTTTTCAGTCCAAACTAACAGCTCAGATTAAAAGCCGTGGAGATCTGTCAGCCCGCTGATTAAGGGTGAACACTATATATTGCCTTTTCTTGCTAGTATCTGACCTCTAGTTAGAAAGCTTAAATTAAGAACATACCTTTTTGAATACAAAATCAGTTGTCTGAATACAGGCTTGGAAGCAAAGAGCATTTCCGTGCCATATAGTGCAATGTACTGCAGTAATTCAGCAGTTTTCACTGAACTGGGAAACAGAGTGACTTCATCAGTATGGCATTGTATGTGGCTAACATGGCTATTCTGCTTCTGAAACCAAACATAATATTTCCACATGACCTTGGAGTTGTTACTACACATCTATTGTCTATAATTGTACTCTGAAAAAATGGTTCATCTGCTTACAGCGTGCCTGTGTCAAAATTCCTCAGTCTGATTTGCAGGGATACCAAGTAGGAGAGTCTTAACTATTCAAAAACTCTGTCTGAAGCTACAGCTGGAAGTAGGGTTCAAGCACCTCTAAGAATAATCATGTTGGATCCTAAATCAGCAAAAACTCTGGATAAAAATTTTCCCTCTGATTGGTGATACCAATATTTGCTCTTTGCTCAGAACAAATGAAATCTGTGCTTTAGAGGCATATCGTGCACATAATAAATCAGCAGAATGAAAGATTTCTCTGCCTAAACATGGCAGAGAAATGGTGATTTTTATCACTGTGAATATTTTTTTTTAAATTAATTTCAATTTTGTGAATTTTTTGCTCTGTAAGTTAGAGCTTTCTAGTTATACCTTCTCACAATATAAACAGATGGGCTTGATTTGCTGCAGTAAGAACTTCCATAGATCTTATTATAATTTCTTACTGATAACAAGTGATCGGATATGTTCCTGAAAGTTTTCTTTTTAGCATATATAATAGGTCTGATGTGGGTATAAATCTGATTTTCAATTATAAGACAAGAGAGTCTTAGGGTCCCTCAAGTGGTGATTCATGAGAATTGCAACAAAATATGAAACGTGGCTTGCAATTCAGAAAGGCCTACAAGATTTTGCAAGGAACAAAGTATTTTGAATGTAAGGACTGACCAGAAAAACAGATGGTTTAAAATCATGGCTGTTGGCTATGGAAGGCATCTTCTATTTCTTTTAAATAGTGTCATAGTTAGACTTTTACTGTGTAAAGTTATTTGTACCTCCTTCGGAGGCTGTATTCTGATCTCAGAATTAAGGTTCTGTTTTTATTTTTTAGTGGTAGCTTATTATGCTCCAATTTTAAATAGAAGTACTTAAGCTTATCTTTAAAATTAAGTTGTGTTTCAGAATAAATTGAAAAGGGGTGTGCATGCTCCTCTTCCTTTAAAAATAACAACTAACTTGCGTGCAGTTTCACATAAGGTTCACAGTTACGACAAGTTAATTTTATATGACTTTGTGGTGTTTCTCTCAGCGAATATCTACTAATAATGGCATTTAAAAAAAAAATAACTGTGCTCAAAAGTTGTAAATGTGTATTTTTACTGTTGCCTAATATCTCTTAAGGATAGCACACTATATTACTTCCCTACACAAAAGCTAGCAGGTGGGTCTTGGTTGGAAACTGGTCCAAGGGGTGGTGTATTTTTGTTTTGCTGAGCTTTCAGTTTGATGGTGTTGGCTTAGTACCACCATTCACCATTACCTTCTTTATAGCTGAAAGCTGATGCCCTGCATGTGTGCTTCTGAGCAACTGCAGCTATGCGCAAGTGAACAAAAGGCTGCCTGATGATGCTGAAACCATGCCTTTCTGTCACATTCCTTTCTACACCAGAGAGGGTTTCAGATGAAGTTCTGGATATTTAAGGACTTGTGCAATTACCGTCTGGTAAATTTCTTCACCACAGCTGCTATTCATCCCCTCAAGTCTGTTCTTTCCCTCCTCCTTATTTGAGCATTAATTTGTCCCATAACCCCTCAAATAATTAGTACACAAATATCAGACTGTGAAGAAATCCCAGTAGCTCTTCAAAGAGAGAATTAGAAACACAGATTTCTCCTGTATCCTTACAAATGCTTTTCCTTCATTTGTTTATCCCATGTTATGAAGCCTCCATGCATGAATTCAGTAACAGGATACAGTTGGATTCAGAACTGATACAACCATGTTGTTCATATTGCTTTCATTCACTAAAAATTTTGTTTCTCATCCATGGAAGAAAAACTTCCAAAAGTGATTAATATAATTTGTGACCTGGGAAGAAATCCCTTGCAATGTAATCTATCTCCATGGTTCATTTTAAACTTTTAGACATGCTAGGCACAGTACAATTCAGTGTTGTAATCTGCCTATACAAAACAGATCACAACAGAAAATGAGCTCTTCTGGCTGAAGCTGCTCAAAATTCCTCAAGTTCTTTGTAGAGGAGGGATTCAGGAAAACAAGCTACCCCTTCTCTCACTGCATGCTGCATCTCTTGCCCCTCCCCTGGCTAAAGATTCCTCTCTTCCTTGCACAAATGCCAAAGGCCACACTTCTCTCTGGGATGTGTGTCTGTGTGCTACTTACACTGAATACAAACTGAGAACAGGACCCGGCTTTGTGGTCTGGCTCGTATAGCATCTAATTGCAGCCAGGCCCCCGCTGCGCCCTCAGTGAGACTTAGCTAGCAGCTCATGATCTACCTTAAATACATACTTTGGAAATTATAAAAAGTAAGCCAAAACAAAACAAAACAATTAAGCCAAAAAAACCCAGAACTCTGTGTGAATGGGGAGAAATGCAAAGGGAGTTTTTCAGGTGGGCTTTACTAATCTGTTCTGTACTACAATGCATTCTTAATGTCACTTTCATAATGGCTGCATTTACACAGTGACATGAACCTTTCTGCTTTGCAACACTTCTTAATAGGAAAGTTCTCCTTTGCAGAGCTTTTGGGAGTTTATGTGATTTTAAACCGGTTTTCTTTGGCTTCCTGGTAGTTAGTAACAAGGATTCCAACATCACAAATGGAGGTCTATAGCTATTAGCAAAACAGTATACTTTTATGTAAAATTCAGCAAAAATGAAATGGATTTTAATCAATTCTGTCCATGTCAACAAGCTTTCACAGGAAGTCCTCTATAATCAGAAAGGCAGGAGGTCTCTTAAACTTGAAAAGTTGAAAAGTCTTCTAAAAAAAAATCTTATGTATGATCAGGGGTTTCATTTCACATGGTTCTTCTGTACAGTCTTCTGGGAGGAAGGAAAATCATGTCCGGTTCTTCACAGGATTGTAGTGGCTGACATTCCTGCTGGAATTGCAATGCATCTTTTTACCTCTATAATCATATTTGCCAGGTGTTTATTTTGGTGGTATTGAGGAGGCAGTTCTGCCTTTTGGACCATGTGTGCCTTTGAAATGGGAGAGCATTTGGACTGTAATGACAGCCCATATTACAGTTTTACTGAGCCATGAGTAGGAATGCATTTATGCAATAGAGAGGAATTACATGAAAGAGACAATCACTGTCTGCTGAAGCCTGTAGTAATGCATGGCTTAAAAAGATAATGTAACCTTATTGTCTAACAATACCTTCTTCACAACTGTAAGCAGAAGCAGTTGATAGTATTGTAATAAAACCTTGTGTTTTATCTCATAATGAAATTTCAACACAACGTCTTTGCAGCAACAACCTTATGTGGTCATTAAGATTTAAAAACTGATGGGTTGTATTTATTGTCTTCACAACTATCTACGTAAAATGACAGTCTCAGAAAATAACTTTCAGGTTCACTTTGCATCACTTTTTTTTTGGTTGTGCTCTTTTAGTTCCAGAAACAAAAAATGTGGAAGGAAGTCCACTTCAATTTTTCCTACTGATATTGCAGGAAAGGATTCTGGCATATTTTTCTCAGCAGCATGTTGAGACTAGGGAGAGTGGAACAGCTTCAAAACAATAGGAAGCCTCTGCTTTTAAATTTGTATTTGATAAACAGTTAAACACATTCTTTAAAGAAATATTTTGTCAGGGAATAAGACCTGAATAATTCTGGGCAAGGAAATGCCTACAGTTCTTAATAAATATTAGAGAACTTGACATTAGGGTTAATAATTTAGAATTTTAATCACTGAATTTGAGTTGTTGCACTGCATATTTTGTTTGTTTCTTTCAGTTTCAGATGGGGATTTTATAGATGAGCACAGAGCCATAAAGTATGGATGGGGAGATTTAATCAGTGCACACGGGAATGTACTATACCACCAGATTGCAATTATTAGACCATTTCCACTTTCTTAAGAAGATCTTACTCTCAATTATTTGCTAGCAAATAAATGAGTAAACTAATAATAATGCTAGGGTCTTAGTCTTGCTTCCGTAATAGATGGCTCAGAAGAGATCCTTTGTAATTCAGTCTCAGTACCATATGTCTCTGTTGACATTAAAGTGCTTAGTTCCAAATGAGTTGGCTTCATTCAAGCATCTTAATTCAAGAGTGGATGATTAGATCTTAAGCTAAAAACCTATTAGGATGTAAGCGCTTATGTTGCTGAAAGGTATTAAAGGAACAGCATAGTGTGGTTGCAGATAAATCCTCTATATCTAGTACTGATTGGTTAAACCTTGTTTGATCTTCAAACAACATTAAAAACTAGTTTAAATGTTCAAAGTTGAATGTCACACAAGTAAACCTCCAGGATACATTACGTGAAAACAAATTTTGATGGCTTTTGAGAGGTGCAAGGTCAGATATGAGAACCTGACACTCTGTGAACAGAAATAACATAAGATGCTTTAAAGAGTGCATAGACACTTTATCTGTTAGAATGGAAAAGTTTCTCTTTTTTTTTGCTTAAGTCGGTTAAGTATGGCAAGAATAATAAGCAACTGCAAAGAACTTCACTCAGTCATTCTTTGGCATGGCAACTAACATCTTTAATAATGCTGCAAACTGTGTATTTTATTTTCTTTTTCATGTGCAGCACAGTGCAAATTATGTGGTGAGCAAAAAAACCCTAATCCTTGCGTTAAGTGAAAAGAATTCTTGCTTATTCCTTTCTGAATAAAATTCAAATACTGAAAGTAAAATTTGCTATTTTGGGGGACAGATTTATGGAACAATTTAATTCTGTATGTGACCCAGGCCACTGTGAATTTATTTTCCAAATCATGTCTTTTACCTGCAGCCCTAGAACAAAAATAGGAGAAGAGAATGAATATATGTGACCCTGAAATCTTACTTTAACACTATTTTATAAAATGTTTAATACAAATAACAAAAATAATAACTTTTTTTTCCAGAACCAGTCATGTGATCTGTGGGATATGATTTGGTGGCTTTTTTGAATGCCTGGCTTTGACCGTGTTTCCAAAAAAGGTTACAGGATAAGATTTTCAAGAAGCAACTACATCATAATGGTCTGAATAACTATGTTAGTGCTCACAATCTGCTAGTGGTCACATTACCTACAGTAATGCAGTATGTGTTTAAAAAACTGATGAATGTTTGTTATTGCCATCTAAAATGAAATTAAAGTCCTTCATGATGGATTACCTTTGCATATATATAGCAATCTTTTAGGGAGTATAACTTAGAGTGAATATTTAAAAAAAGCATGAAAAATACGATTAAAAGTGCAATGACTTCCTTTGGGTTTGTCTTGATGGTGCTCACTTGCTGATAGTTCTTTAGCAGTTTACATGATGCTGACTTGTCCTCATTCCTTGCTACAAAAATGGTATCCAGAACCCTGGAGAAGATGATTAACTCACTGCTCTTATCCATATTGCTGTGAAGGAGAAGGGAAAATATGAGATATCTTTGCAGACTATAGTAAAAAGAAAGGAACTTAGGACATGCCTACGTGTGAAAAAGGCATCAACTTAAAAAACACTTTTAGAAATCAACTCTTGTTGGAGAGGCATAGTCTTCCTGGTGAATGAACAGTGTGCTTTCTTCTTTCCTTCTCTGAAATTCTCATTTATTATGCAGAAGTCAGTAAGGGACCTCTGTGCTAGTTGAGAATAACACAACCTTCATATTTAAGTAAGGCAAAAAGCCAAAGAAGTCTGTACTGCTACAGGGCTTGAGAACCTGTTCTCCAGTATTTTAACCCTATTTCTGTTAGGATGCTGAGTTGCTGCAGGTGAGGGTAACCAGAAACAGCTGTCTCTGTCCCTGTCCTTGGCAATGCCATGGTACAGACCACAGGCACCACTGTTGACTTGTGGTTCTGGATATACAGTCCTGGACCTGTGTGCTGCTGGATCACCCAGCAATGGAATCCTGCTTAGGATCCAGCCTGGGAGACAAACACAGTTTTCTCAAGTTAGCCACAGCAGGCAATGCAGACTTGAGGCCTCACATTCTTTGTGTTGCCTGTAGGAAGAAACAAATACCTGATTCACCATATCAAAGTCAGGCATCTATATTTTAGGGCTAATTTGAACAGCACACAGATGCTTTGCAACCTATGCCCATGGTGTTCATCCAGCCATAAGGATTATGCAGCTGCATATCATGGACACATGACCTGAGATTGAGACAAGTTGATCACAGTCAGACCAAGAAAGATTTCACCCTCTGCCCTACCAAGTCATGTCATTATTGATCAGGGTTTCAAGAAAAGAAACTGCTCTTTTTATCCTGTTTTCAGCATCCTTTTGTTCACGTATTTGCTAGGGTCTGGTACAGGACCTAGGCTAACACCATGCTCCTCAGCTGTGTCACAACAAACCCCTGCATATATCCTACATCCATCTGTCCCATCTGGATACGTATGCAAGAGTACATGAACTCCATCAAAATCTGCTGCAATGATGAAGTGAGGTAAATTGATACAATAATGTGTACAAGCTTCCTTACAGAATGCCTTGTTTTGAATAATCCTCTGAGTATGTACTGGTTTACAGGGTGAAATAAGTACATGAAATAATTAGGCTAATGGGGAAAGAGAGAGTAATGGGGAGAGGGAATACTAGAGAATGGGTGGTAATGCATGAATTCACATTCTCTGAGACCGGGAAAAGGCAGAGGAATAAGGGCAACTATTCCGTACTCCTTGACAGCAACAGAAGCTGATTTTCATCAATAAAATTGACTCTTAGGAATTAGCTTGTTTCATAACTTCTGAAAATGTGTATTTTCTGTAGGTTGAAGATGAATGCCTCTATGGCAATGTGCAGGAATGATAAAGAATTTGCAAGCTAAAGTATAGATACTATCTAACCAAGGGGGAAGATCTGAAAAGTGTGGACATCCTCTCCCTGTTCTCACTGAAAAATGCATCCCATTACATTCCAGTTTCTTGAGTGGGAATTCTGCTTGTCTTAGGCTTGCATTTCTAACAACTTACTTACTTATATGAATTTTTCCTTGATGACTCTTTGGTCTTCCCTCCTCAGCCAGACTTCAGTTTTGGTGCTTCCTCTCTTTTGCTGTAACATTAAAATTTTCATTCTCACAGTGGCTCGTAGCAGAACCAGCAGCTACTATTTCCTGAGGGTATGACTGGAGCTGCAAGCTGCCTTGCTGCTGCTCCCAGCTCTGCCTCACCTTGCAGGCAGCACCCACTCACACACAGTCAGTGCTACTTTCAGTCCAGGGTAGCTGGATTGTGTGGCACTACAAGCTAAAATCCAACTGAGCCTGTAAATTTAGGCTGGAAATCCCTCCGTACAGATAAATTACTTGAATGCTATCCTGTGGACCACCGTACCCTACCCCCTTCACAAAAGGCACAGATTTCCTCATGGCTCACAGTGAAAGAAATATAAAGCAGTTCTGCTTATAATAGCGAAAAGATTTGTGAGATGGATATACCCTCAAGTCATGGGGGTGCCATGTGCTGATCCTGAGCACTGATGATGCCTGGAAAGTCTGACAAGCAAAGATTTATAAAGATCTGCTTATAGATGAAGCTGTCTAACCCTGTGGCTCCATCCCTTCCACTTGTGGAAATATAGGGCAAATTGCTCCACCAGAAAGGTATATGGCGGATAATTCTTACTCTTCTTTGATGGGAAGGTGGAGATAAGAGCTGTAATCATCAGAACATCTCAAAGCTTGTGAAGCTTGTCCCTGGAATAGCTCCTGGGATTTAAGAGCCAAAGGCATGACCTCCCAGACTGACAGGAGGGTACGAACTGTGTCAGTTCAGCTCTCAGAGGAGTACATCAAGGCTAATGTTTTATCTCCTTAATGCTTTTTTCAGTGCTTCTAGAAAGTACTCACAATAAACATAGACTGATCAAATACCTGCTTTGTTAATGAATGCATAGCTGAAAACTGCTATCAAGACATGTTTGATCTAACAACAGTTAGCCTTAAAAAATGATCAGACTCTAGCTCAGTTTTCCTAGTTTGACTGCCTTGCTTATTATGTCCTTGTAATGAGTCTCAGTTATCCTTTGATGTTTACAAGTCACTGAGCAGAATGTGAGAGGCGGTTTATCTTTTTGCAATAGGGTATTTTCTGCAGACTTGCCTACCATGCAACAGTAAGTGCACAGAAAATGTTGCCATATAGAAAGCTGAAATGAGCAGCATGAACAAGTTAAAATGTAGCATAGTGGCAAGGACTAGCAGATCTTGGCTTTTAAAAGGGTATTTCCTCTTTTTCCTCATCAGAAGAGAAAGCATAGTGCTGAATAAACTCCCAAATTGCCTAACTGCCATCTTCCCAGTCATGTGGTTTGCAACTGTTTGGACACACATGGTAGTCTCCTGGCTTTAGATGAAAGCGTATTGTTGTGTCACAGCAAAAAAAAAAAATTTACGTTGGACATTATGCGTTCAAAATCCTTCCCTTGGATACACCTCAACTAATTCACTAACAGCAGAATGTTAATTTGGAAGTTATATACTGTTTATGGTTAAGAAGAACATGTGTTTGACAGTAACAGAACATCCTGAGACCTTTCCTATGCTCCGTCTATTTTTGGAGGCATAGGGAAATTTTCTTCTCCTCCCAGGATGTTAGCTCTTCACCCTTGCGGAGAGCTTACAGATTCAGGAACTAAATTAGGGGGAGATCAATACTAGATCATGCTCTACTTCAGGTAAGCTACAATGCTTATTTTGATTGTCTAATTTGATTTCCATGTTTTACTTGAATAGTATGCAAAAATTTTAAAGGCCAAGACTCATTTCAGGAAAAAATACCACCCATAAGCATCTTCAGCTGTAGGAATATAATCTTCAAGAAGATAATCTTCAAGAATATAATCTCCATCAAGAGATGGAGAATTTTGCAAGAGGATAAACATTACAAAATAAAGGAACAACAGATTCACTTGTACCACAGACTGGCAGAATGAAATGCCAGTGTAGGTTTGGGCTGCACACCAGAAGCATTGGATAACAGGGTAGGAAATTATATTTACCTTATAGATGTTGAAAGCTCGCTTTTTGGGAGTAGAGATACATCTACTTTGAATGCTGACCTGCGTGCTCTGCCAGCTGAAACTTGTGCAAAGCGCGGAGAATGCCAGCCAACTACAATTTTCTCTTAATTGACACAGGAGTTGTGCTGTAAGACCTACAACACAACTGTGATTGGATGTAAGTAATGCTGATGGCATGGGATTTTGTTACTTTGAAGATTTTAGCTGTGTATTTGCTCCCTTTGTGCTATAAATGTCTATATTTAAATATGCATGGTTGCAGATGTGGCCATGCTAGCTTTGAGATTTTGCTGTTCCTGTAAGCAGATAGCGAGTTCTGGCAGAAGAACACCTGGTACGTTTAATTCACTGTAGGCCTCTGGCTACCAGAAAGAAACTTGAAACAAAGGGAAAAGAACAACAGAAAGAGGAACAAAATCCTTATGGCAGGGAGCAATTCATGAAGAAAAGTTACATGATCTTGACTAAGGGAAAATACTAGACATTTGTATAGTAATTCATGACTGAATATGGGGGTGCACAGAGCAAAAGAAAAACATTGTAGCACGCTTGCATTTGAATTCAAATAAAAATAGGAATTCCAAAGTGACTTTTCTGGACTAGGAATCTTTGTGTAGGAAATCACACAGAAAATAAAAGCAGTTGCAATACTAATATAAATAGCATTAACAGAAGAACAGAAAAAATTACTTGCTGCTGGCAGAGCTGTATAATGAATTGCTCTCCAGCCCAGGCTTTACTTCTAATGGGTGTTAATTGTATTTTCCATCTATACACAGATTAAACTGAAGTTCAGCACACAATCTGCCTGAGAAAGGTACTGTAGCCAAATGGCAAACACACACCCAACAGAGAAAACCCTGATTTCTCTATAATCCTGTTATAGTGAAAGTCTAAGCTTCCTCAGTGTACTCTGTCTCTGTGCCAAAGGCTCGGTAAAATGACAGCCCTTTAAGCAGAAAGAGGAGCTATGCATGACATTCCTTCACCCTCCCTGTACACCCTTTGATGGCTTTGATGTTCATTCTTTATTGGGAGGTGAAAGCTGGTCTCTGGCAAAAGCTGCCCTTGCAAGGCAAGAGGTGTGAGGTTTGCTGAGTGACTCAATCATGCAATGCAAAGGGCTCTGTAAGACACATGCAGACGAGCAGGAGGGGAGTGTTCCTTCCAGGTCAAAGAAGGGAAGCACACTGTGCCTTTGGGAAGTCAGGTGGCTCTCAGTCCATACAGCTGATATTCACACATGGAATGGACGGTGCAACAAAGGCAGTCGGCAGCCATTTCAGGAGAGACTGCTTGAATGCTCTGCATGTGTGTAGTGATAAAAAACCCTATGCCTTGCAATTGTAAAATACTGCCTAATCATAATTGTCTATATACATCACATCAGGACTTTAGACTGTGCAAATGATGGCACCAGCCCAAAGAAGAAGAGAAGGCTTCCAGATGCTGGCCTGTATGGTTTGCAATACTTAAATGTAATTTCATCTCTCCCTTTCTTTCCTGTTCATTAAAAATACAGTCAGAGATGATGGGAACTGTAAATATCGGGTAAGTTAACTCTGCAATGAAAACTAACAAGTGGATATACTATGGCATTCACCTTCCCCTACAAGGGTGTTGGGTGTTGCTGTCTAGACAATATCAGAACTCCAGTTGTGTACTATTTCTTCAGAGAAGCTTCTCTGATCTAGGTGATGATTTTGCCTCCTATGAATGCTAACTTTCATTGAATTTCTTTTATTGCTGCATCAAAAACTCTTTAATCCCTTATATTTTTAATAGCAAAGACCCTGAAGCCAAATTTTGTCATCCTATAATAAATTCTGTTTTATTTTTACTGAGACAAATCACCAATGTGTATGTGTGCGGGGATGAGCTTTCTTGCCTGAAGGCATCCATGAGCAAAACAACAAACAGAAAATGCCAGTAGAATTCTGTTTCTAAATAAAAAAAAACAGTACTAAAAGACTTTTTCACTTGCACATCCCAAGACATTTTTCTGTGACAACTGCCTACTGTACAAATGGCAATAACCATTTAAAAATGCTTTTTCAAGATTGTGCTGTGAATTGATGACAAGTTAAACTAAGTAGTTTAAAGTGAGTATTAAGCCAATTTCGGGCTTTGACCTAGCACCCAGGTCTTCTCTATCACATTGTCAGAACAGACATTTGGCCTACATGAAGTTATTCTGACAGTCATAAAGATTAAGCTTGTCACTCAAAATTAAATAGAGGTATTGTGTCTCTGATCTTTAAGATTAGAAGAAACACATCCTTTCTGGTAGAGGCGGGTGAGAAACAGACTGAGAAACCCAGGTATGTAATAGAAGAATGGTGAAGGGGGGAGAAAGGTAGGGGGAGAGGGAAGGGGGAGGGTGGAGGAGAGAGGGAGAAGGAGAAGGGGGGAGAGAGAGGTGCTATTTGTATGAGTTTCAAGTTATCCTTCTTCCAGACCTGCCCATGAACTTTTTGGCTATTTGGGGGTGGGGGGAGTGTCTTCTGATTACTTTTTTCTTTTGACCAGAGATCCAGTCCTGAGCAAGAGAAATGTTCTGTCCAAAAATGACATCTTAACAGAAAAAGATAGAAACTACAAATATTTACAATGTCCTCAGTTATATGGGTGAAAATTTCACAGCTGTTTTCTGAGCTCAAGTAAAAGTAGCAAGGCTGGGCTCAGGGGCAGAGAATCACTGTACAAGTACTGCACAAGGCATGCTCACATGCAGTGACCTTCTCCTGGGGAAAAAAAAAAGAAAGAGTAATAACATTTTGCTAATAGAAATGATAGAAAAAAATAAATAAATGCAAACAATGGCAAGATGCATAGAGAAGGGACAGAAGGTAATACCAGTGTAGTACAATTAATGAAATAATGATTTGTTACCCAGTGGTTAGTTCTTGTTATATTATCTCAAAGATCTGTGGACTGATCTTAAGCTCCAAAGGTTTATGGATGTGATTGTTGACATTTATTTACTATAACTTTTATTTTATTCTCATGTGTACATAGGTCTGAAACAAAAACAGTATATCAAGTGACTGCAGCTTTGCAGAAAATGCATTAGATGACATTCTAAGCTCTGTACAAGATGGAACTAGAAATGCTTTTATGTTTCTCTGAGACCTAGATTTAAAACAATCACATTAAAATTTTTGATGGGAATCTAGCAAACCTATTTCCCTGCTGCAAAAATTAAGGCACCCTTTCACAGGTTAACAATAACAAGAAACTTTAGAGAAGTTAATACCGAATCATTTTTGTTCCAGGTCTGTTCCACCTGCCCACCTGTGCATGATGCTGAGCAATGCCATCTTCTAGATGCAGTCATGCTCACATGAAGGTGACTAGGTGATGGTACTGTCCTGTTCATTGTTAAGACCTTCTGAGCTGACTTCAGCCCTTATCTACCACCCCTCTTTCTGGACTACAGTTTTCCATGTTTTTCAATCAATACATTAAAAAAATTTTAAAAAGGGAATTTGCAGTGATGAAGAACACCTGATACACTGTCCTGATAGTGGTTGTTAAATATTGGTGCCCAGTTTCTTTGTCCTGTTTCACCAAGGTCTTTGGAGTATTGGGAAGTATCATAGGACTTATCACATCAAAGCGTTCACCCAGAAGTGGCAATCACTGTCCAACTCTTCAGAGATTTCTTTAGAGTTCAAAGGGCCTAGAGGCTCATGAGGGAAAGGGAAAAAGGCCTTCCCATACTGTGCCTTCTTACACCTGACAACATATATGTGATGGCTTTACAGGTAACATTCACACTGTAATGTACAAGCTGTGCTAGAAGGGGATTGCTTTTTTCCAGAAAAATTCAGCAGCTTATTCTGCTGTCACCCAGTTTCCAGACAGCTGTAACATGAGAACTGAAAGACAGGATGGAGGAGGAAGATAGGGAGAGTCCTGCTTAATTTCTGCTAAGTGTAATGTCTTTATGAGGCAGTAGCAAACATAAATTGAGGGATTAGTTTTGCATCAGATGTGTACCACTCCTGATTTTCTTTCTTTCAAGCTTGTGACAGCAATGCAGTCGCTTAACACAGGGCTAGGCTGTGTCTGGCAGGATTGGAGATCAGGGAAGCAGCAGCCTTCATGCCCTCTGGAAGGGTACACTGACCCTTGAGCAAAATAGTATTCTGGTCACACCAAGACATCAAGCAAGGCTGCAGGGTGAGTTACAGCAGCCTGAACCACCATTAGAGCACCCTTTTGCTCGATGTGGCCCTAACAACCATCAGAGAGAGAGAGAGAGATACCTTCTCCTTCCCTCCTGCAGCTCCAGCGGCCGGGAGGGCCTCTGCTTGCGCTTGCAGGAAGTACCCGTGCGTTTCCCTAAGGCAGAGGCAATGGGATTGAGCGCTGAAGCAGACCAGAGTCTGTTTAGTAAATTTGCCTTTGAAAGTCCCAGCCTAATGTTTCTTTTGCACGGTCTGCTTATGGATTAGTTCCCACTGTACAGACCTTCATCCAGAGTGAATCCACATTTTAATGGTCTTGTGTATGACAGCCTAGTAGGTCTCTTTCTCCTTCAGAGTCTCCTTCAGAGACTCAGTGTGGCACTGTACCACTGCAGTGGTGGTGTTGCAGTGATCTCCAAGGCTATCAGTTAGGAAGGGTTTGCAAAGCAGTTACATTTTTTAATTAAATAATGAATATAACTGTGGGGAGAGTGAGCATGATGAAAAAAGGCTGCCATTTTCTGAGCAGGGCTTGAGTGTCTCAGAGCCCGCCTCATTATTCTCTTTCCCCATTATAATCTTTCTTTATATTGACAATTTGATTTCTGTTGGAGCTCTTATTTGAGAGAACTAACATTTTTTTTGCTGTTGTGCCTATTTGAATGTTTTTTACAGTCTTTTTGTGTTTGAACACCTGACAAAGGGCAGGTGCTTTTCAGCAGTTGCTCCAGTTTAACAATAATTGATGGTCTTAGTTGATAGAAGGTAAGTGCTCACTCCCCTCAGACTTAATCTGTAGCACTTGACCATCTCCTTCCCAAGTAGATAATGCAAATTCTGGAAAAGATTTTTTTTTTAAATATTCTGTGCTGATTGCAGAGGTAAAGAAGAGGACGTCCATCAATACAAGCACTTACATTAGAATGAATCATACCTGGTTCAACTCAGTGAATGCATTTTCAGTTAAGTAGATTTTGTTCTTTTGCCTAAATCTCTTTTCACAGCATTCTGCTGGACTCTTCTGCTGTCATGACTTTCCCATCCCCACCGCTTATAAAATTGGGAAAAAAAAGTTCTTTCTGAAAAGATTTGGGAGACAGAAGAAGGGTTATAGCTGTCCTGAGGCTGTTCTTGGGCAATCCTGATAAACATGGATTCTTAAAAGAAAGGAAAAGTAAGTTGGAAGCGATTTTGAGAAGACAATAACATGTAATTACTTGTAAGAATGTTTAGAACCAGCTGCTGCTAAAACTCAATGTAAACTGCAGGTGGCACCATTTGTATAATATTTTGGAAAGCACTGTAGAAAAAAGCTGTCGCTTTAATTTAGAGTTCTCTGATAGCTTGCCGTGATCGTATAGTGGTTAGTACTCTGCGTTGTGGCCGCAGCAACCTCGGTTCAAATCCGAGTCACGGCAGGGAAAGATGCATCTTTTTAAGACGTGTAACTACAGATCACATACCAAAAATAATCTATTAGTGATCTCTAAGAATGTCTAAGCAATTAGAAGCTCTTTAACTTTTACAAGTATGCTTTGCTAAAAGAGTGTGTGCCCCAACTATATAGTTCAGTAATCCTGTTGCCAACGGTGATTTTTTAAAATTTAAATATTTATGGATATTGTGATAAATAATGGCAGAGCGAGCATGTAATTTTAACTCAGTACATCTACTTAAGATCTGGAGTGAGCCATAACGGTTGTTTCGTTTTGATCTTTGTTAGTTTTTCGTGCTAAAAGAGCAATCAGCCTGAATTGCTTGGAAATATGACAGTGGTAGATGTGAAAAACCTGCTTAGCTAGGCAGGAACTGCTGCTAGCAGAAGGTTTGTGCTGGTGACAGGCAAGAGGAACCATGACTTGTCAATGATTCCCTTTGTTTCTGTGGGAGGAATGGTGTGTAACTTCACTGTCCTGCCTCACTG
This sequence comes from Phalacrocorax aristotelis, assembly GCF_949628215.1. Taxonomy (NCBI): domain Eukaryota; kingdom Metazoa; phylum Chordata; class Aves; order Suliformes; family Phalacrocoracidae; genus Phalacrocorax; species Phalacrocorax aristotelis. Next base: position 47,336,556 of record NC_134311.1, read on the forward strand.
AGTAATATGAGTTCAGATTCTCAGAATGAAGACTTCTAAATGACCATGTGGATTTTATAAATTGGTTATGGTAACTAATGGCAGTTTGTGTAATAAATGACAAATTAACAACAAAATTACCTAGCTGGTAATGACTATATTAGTAAAAGATCATTGTTATGGAGTTTATCAGATTATTTGGATGCTACTGAATAGAGTGTCTTGTAGGTGGTTTTTTATTTTGATAAGGAGTTAATTCAAGAGCAAGTGCTGTTTTTGTCTCACTGTTGCCTCTGATTGGACATCAGTCCTCTGCATAATGGATTACATCTCCACCAGGCTCATATGGATTCAAATTTCACAAAACAGGCCCAGCTTTTGCAGAGTGTGAATGACAGGTGCCTTTCTCTCTGCAAAGAAACAGGAACATTCCTTGCCCTCCTACCCAGTAAGGAAGTGAAACAAAACTTTCTTCATACCTCTATCAGGAAAAATCAGAGCTCCTGATGCCTGCAAACCTGGAAGGGCACCTCACCTCTGGAGGCTGTAGGCTCAGGTGTCCCAGTTTCGGTGTAGTAGGCTAGTGACCGCTGGCATCTTATCACCTCCCTCAGGTTCATGAGAGCTTTTTCTGTTGTATTTTTTTAAATATCTTTGGGTATTCCTCCTGGCTGGCGTCAGACTTCTCGTCTAAATATCACTCAGCCTTTTAAGACCATATCAGAGCAATTAGCTTTTGACTTCTTGGTCTAATTGATGAGACAGATGTGACAGATATCCCAAAAGAAAGCAATTTAGAAACATGCACTAGCATAAAAGGGGACCAGGATGACCTTTCAAACTTCCAAACTGTCCCTACTGTAGTCTCTCAAAAATGTCATCTGTTGTGTTAGGTTTTATAAACTCCAGAAATACAAAATTAACTCATCATAGGAGTATATATTCTTTAAAACATCCTAGTGAGTGAAGTCCTAGAACAGAAATCCAAAAATCGCAATGCCAGAAATTCTGTTCTTATGCATCATCCTGAGGCTGCTGAAACAGTCAAGGCTCACCCCTGCTTTACCTCAACCTCCCTGGAACTGACTTCTCTATATCCAGTGTTCATCTGTAGCTAAAGTGAGAAACACTGTATTACCTTGTTGCTAGTTATAGTAATATTGATGATTTTGAAGATTTTTTACAGGACATTAGTAAAATTCAAAATGTCCTTTTTTTTTTTTCTTACTTCTATGATGAATTAGCCAGAAACAGTGGCCATTCTGTTCTCTTTAGGTTTTTTAGGATACTGATATCTGTATTTCTATCTCAATGCTAGCACTGTAAACTGAGAGCAAGAATGGTGTAGGCAGATAATCAGACTTTTCTTACTTATTCTCCCTGCAGTTATTTGTTCTCTCACAAGAGACTCAAAATTAAAACCCAACTGCATTTTTAATATAAACATGCAAGTGCAGGTAGCTCCCCGCATTCCGTTTCCTGAGAAAATATTTGTCAATTTTCCCATCTCATTAGGGAAAAAGAAAACAAAAACTTTAGTACAAAACAGTTTCCAAAGATAACAGGATTGCAGGCTAGGAAACACAGAGATAAAATCTTGGAACTCATTTTGAAGCTTGAATTGTAGAAAAAATTGCCTGTACATTTCTGAAATATGTGGGTCTTCCTTTCTAGCAGACATGTCCAGGTAACACTTTTCCAGTTGGAAACCATGATCTAATAATAATATGTTCAAAATATTAACACAGATCCAGTTTTCCATTTTTCTGATGCTCTGAATTTTTTGTCTAAGAATGCTTTGAAGGCCAGAGTTCATTTCAGCTGCCTTTACACAGCAAGCTGATGGGGTGGGAAACAAATACAGCATTTAAAAAATGAGACAGGAAAAGAAAGTGCATGCCTTTCTCTGCAGCTCTTCTGTGTCCTTTTGTGACTACCGCTGTTCTCGTGCATGGCCCACTCCATGTAAAACATAAAACCTTTAAGACATAGAGGTGTCTATCTCTATATCCCCAACATGATAAATTAACATTTTGGCTCTGAAGGAAATAGGATGTATCCATCAAGAGTGCTTGGGAAGAGAATTATTTCTTGTTGTTGTATTTTAACATTAGCTTTCAATGAGGGTTAAAACTTCTAGAGTTTTTAAGCTATGGGGAAAGACACCTGGTAGTTACGAAGGCAACACTGAACAGAAAGACTTGAAAAACTTCTGAAATATTAATTGAACCTGACATAGATGTGTGTTCTACTTCCTTCATTTTTCAGGAGTGCAGCAGAGTAGGTTGTATCCTGTCTGATGTTCATTTCAGGTGTTGAGCAGGATAGAAAGCAGTGGCTGTTTTGAATCTGCAGTCATCAAATCAAATTAATTCTGTTTTTCATTCTTTTTACAGGAGTGCAGCTCATATTAAAACTTTTATAGGTCCCCTCTGAAATCCTTTCAAAGGGCTCTGGTCAAGAAGACTCTTTGAAAGGAGATCTTCTGTGGTAAAGAGAACAACTGAAAGCTTAAATAGCTGGTTGTGCTTTAGCAAAGAATGTCAGGAATTCATTTCACAGGTGGGATGATTTTACCTCTGGAAACTCAGCTCTGAGTTTACAGGGTATTTTTGCAGGATGGGTAGTAATTGGGGAAAATTTGGCAGACAGGGAGATTCCTGAGCCTGATATGTAAACATAATTGCATAAACAATGTCTGATGCTGCAGTTCTGTTGCTTTTCTCATAATCTGTTTCTTAAAACAAACCACGTCCTGCTCGTTAAATAAGACTGTGTGGCTTCTTACTTGTAAAGCTTACAGCACTGGAGAGAGCTGCACTGGAACACATGTGAAGACTGTGGTCAATTTTTGAAGTACAAGTACCCAACTTGTACTGCTTTGGGTTAAGCTTCAACTCAGGTTTGAAACCTACAACTTTCTGCACTACATTTGAAACTACTGAGTAAGGCCTGGTTTCACTTCTTTAACAAGAGTTCAGCACAAATCCCCAAACTACCAAACATCCAAAACTATCTAAATAATGTTTTCTGTTGCTTAAAAAAAAAATTCTCTCTGTTTTTATATCTCTTGAATTCTAAACTGCCATATTTTTTTTAATTAACACTTCATAGATATGTCCTCTTGGAATTTGGAATTTCACAGAAGCAAAATCAGATCTCTTAAGTTAGATTCAAACACATCTGATAAATATCTCTTTCACAAAGCTTTGTGCAAGTCATTCATGTGCTCAATATTTTACAGCTTTTCCCTGCACTCTTTTATAAAGAAATGTGGTATATATTTTCTGTGCACCAAATAAAACTCAGAAGATGACACTTTGTGATATTCCTTTTAAAGGAATATCTTCTTTGTCACAAAGAAGCCTCCATCCAAAGGGACCCCAAAACACAATGTCTTAAGAATCTTTGAGAAGAGAGCATAGTTTTGATATTCCATGCTGATATAGCAAAACTTTTATCTTATACCTTTTATGTTATAATACAGTCTGTAACGTTAATGTAATCAGTGTCTCTGTGCTGCTAAACCAGCACCTACGTGCCTCTTGCACCTGAGAGTTACACATGGAGCCAAAAACATAGCCACCATACTATTTCTGGTAATTTCTTTCTTGTGGATCCCTGCATTCCCAGTTCAGATCTTGTACTTCCAGATTCCAGGAAATTTTTTTTTACCATTTTTTTTTTACCATTCTCTGATATGAGCTGCAAACTTCTTATTTTACTCTCCAGAACTGTATCACAAATTTGTTTGGGGGTGGGCAGGTCTATGTAAACTCTTCAGGAAAATCAGGCATAGTAGGATGTGTTTATTCTGGGACCTGCACTGTTACTGTTATTCACCATGCAGCTGAAAGCAAGAGGGTGTAGTGACCTTTGTACTGGCACAGAGAAGAAAACTTTTTAATGATATAACCGTGAAGGCATTTGTATTAAAACCACATGGGGTAAATTAGTGTTTTACAGTTACACTTGAGAAGGAAAATTCTGAATCATTTAGCTAAAGCAACAGTAAGAAAACTCAAGTATCATGAAAAGTTCTCTTCAGAAACAAAACTTTTTTTGTGTGTAAGAACTGAACTTGACTGAAAAATAATTGCAAAAGAGCTCTAGAAGACCTAATATAAGAAACATTAAGTCTTCCAGAGAGACAAAAGTGTAAATTCTGAAAAGATATTTAAGGTTGATCTACGAGCTATTAAGCTGCTTTGTTTCACCATATTGTCCCTCCTATTTCTTTTTTGCTGAGACTTGAGTTTAATGGAATTAAATATTCCCCGCTGGTCTTCATAGTTAATGTGAGTCCCACGTTAAAAGCAATTCTTTTTCATCTTAATAGTTTCAAGATAGTCTTGCTTCCTTACTGAGCCCTGGACGGACACCTGGAGAAGTTTGCCGAGAGCTGGGAAGCCTGTGTCTGGATGCCTGAATAGGGTTTGACCTCAAAAGGACATAACACTGTCTTCAGTCAGGAAAACATTTGAGATTCTGATGTCAACTCTTAGAAACATACAGCCATTTCCCATAAATGAATATTGGTTGCCTTCTTTTTCATCCCGTGCCTTTTCTTTTGACTTGTAGTCAGGCTGCATGCTTAGGTATGATAAATTGTTTGGTCAAAATGAATAGTTTTTACTTCAGTCAGCAAGACGTATAGCTATCTAATGATGAAATTAGAATTGGTCATATGTTCTGAAGTTCACTAATACATTTTTGAGCATCTTCTATTAATAACAAATAAGAACTCTGTTGCTGCATGGTTCGATCTGTATGTAAAGTGCCTATCTGTAGGCACTTGTGTTTCTTGAAAATTTCATTTCCTTGTGCTTTTCAGCTAACTTCTTTACCTCACCATCCCCATACTGGAAAATCACTGGTCCCCAACACCCCTGCCCCAGTAAACAACACAACCCACCAGGCAGCATAGGCAGGGCAAGGGAATGGTGCTTAGACAAAGAGAGAATCATGTCAGCCCATTTTTGTACGTCTTGGCAGAAGCCTCCCAGTCACATCATCCTCTCCCCACAAAGAAGGCACTGCATTTCCAGCAGTGTCTTGCTTCTTTTAATCAAATTTCAGATCTAGACATGATGTCTTTCATTTGCTGCTATTGATTACCAGCCTCATAAGTGCATCATTCTTGGAAAAATGACACTAAAAAGCCTCACAATAAATAAATTAATTGCATGTAATTTCATGTCTCCTTTGCTGCTCTTTCCTGAAAAATTCTCCTGGAATTTTCTTTTGTGGTGAGTCATCCCTGGGGACAGATCATAGAAAGAAATCAGTCTTCTCTGGGAGAGAGAAAGGATATATGTTAAAAAACTGACACAGTGAAGTCAGTGAAAATGTTTTCCCAGACCACCTTAGTACAACGACACCCGTGTGAACAGCCTGAAATCATACAAAGGCAAAAAACCTATGGTGGAAAGAGTGTCAACCACCTTATCATGTAGCAGTGAGCTACGTGAACGTTTTTGTGCAGCTACTGCTTCCTCCCGTCTGTTTTTCCTGTGCTTCAGACAGTGAGGCCTGTTCAGCATTTACTGCAGAGTGAGGGCTCAGGTGGGTGTCACCTCCCCAGTGGTCTGCCTCCAAAAGTGAGGACTAAAACGGTTCCCTCCTCCCTGTGCCGTGACTCGGATTTGAACCGAGGTTGCTGCGGCCACAACGCAGAGTACTAACCACTATACGATCACGGCAAGCTACAAAGGATGTGTCCAGTGCCTCCTGTTTTCTCTCCCCTCTAGCAGAGCCGTGCAAGCATTGCCACCTAGCGCAGACTGGCTATAATGTTCCATGTGCTGGCCTCCTCCCCAGGGTGACCAACTGCTATTGTGGTACACCCAGGAATCCCCCAACTGAAAACAGTGCTGCTGACAGAGAAGCGTGTGCAGAAGACAATTGCAAATGTTATGGTGGCAGAAAAATATTCCTGCTCCTTTTGGCAATTGCAGTCTGGTGTGGAAATCTTTTGTTGACTTCCGCTTGGCCAACATCTATCTTCAAACATACAATAATTTTGGACTGTGAATCTTCCTTCTGTTTTCAATGCTGTGCCTAGTGATGGAGGAAAATCTGGTGAAAGGACATTCAAAGTTACATAATTATTTTAAAAGCTGTTGAAAAGGAAACATAAAAACACATGTTCCCCTCCTGCTGTAAGTCAGATTTGAACCAAGGTTGCTGTAGCCACAGCTCATAGTACCAGCTACTGGAACGTCACAGCAAGCTGGCACATTGTGACAGATTTTGAAGAGACATGGCAGAAAAATAAATTTTCTAGCAAATTATCAAATGTTGACAGCACTGAGTCATCAAAGAAGGATTTCTATTGAGGCTTGAGAGTTAATGTTTCAAAACACAAGTGTTCATAGTAGAGTTATTTTAATAACTGTCTTTATTAAAGATCTCATATCCACCATTTAGTGCCATTTTTTAATTCTGTGTCTGATGGTGATAACAAGAAAAGATTGATAAGAGCAAGTATCTTCACAATTTTGTCAATTATTTTAAAAAGTGGAAGGAATTGGTGGGTACACCAGATGGTTATGCTGCCATTCAGACGACCTCGTCAGGCTGGAGAAATGGGCTGAAAGGAACTCCATGAAGCTCAACAAGCGGAAGTGCCAAACCCTGCACCTGGGGAGGAATAACCCCATGCACCAGCACATGTTGAGGGCTGCCCAACAGGAAGGCAGCTTGTCAGAGAAGACCGTAAGAGTTCTGGTGCACATCAAGTTGACCATGAACCAGTAATGTACCCTTGTGGCAAAGAAGGCCAACGGCCTCCTTGGCTGCATCAGGCAGAGCATTGCCAGCAGGTCAAGGGAGGTGATCTGTTCTCTGTACTCAGCCCTGGAGAGACACACCTGGGCGCTGTGTCCAGTGCTGTGCTCCCCAGCACATAAGAGGCATGGACATACTGGAGAGAGTCTGCTGAATGGCTACTAAGATGATGAAGGGCTTGGAGCTTGGAAAGAATGGGATAGCTGGGACATTTTACGTGCAAAAAGAGCAGACTTAGGGATGATCTTGTCAATGTGCATAAATACCCGATGGGAGGGTAAAGAAGATGGAGTCAAGCTCTTTTGTGTTGTATGCAGTAACAGGACAGAAGGCAATGGGCACAAATTGAAATAAAAGAAATTCCTTTTAAATCTAAGAAAAACTTACTTACCGTGAGGGTGGTTAAATGCTGGATGAGGTTGCCTGAAAAGCTTATGGAGTCTCTGTCCTGGACATGGTCCTGGGTAACCAGCTGTGGCTGACCCTGCTCAAGTCACGGTGGGACTAGACACTTCCAGAGGGGCTGGGCAGCCTCAGTGATTCTGATTAACAGAAAAAAAAAAAAAAAAAAGAAAAAACAAAACCAACCAACCCAGACCTGTCAACCAAAATAAAATGTCAGTTCTTGCAAGTTTATTTTTTTTACATTTCTATAATGTATGGCTGTGCTTAACAGAACCAGCAGTTGAGCAGAGGCAGTCCCTGAGTGCCAAGACATGGGATACTGAAAGCTTGACAACCTTGCCTATCAACATCCACAAAGCCAGTGTGAGCCAGAGAAGTAAGCAATACTTCTGAGGATGAGCACATTAGCTGGTACAAAAACATTTAGGACAACATTAAGTGTCTTCTCCTATGTTTTAGGAACTGGCAAAGACTTTGTAACATGGATCTCACCCAGTGCATGCATGTGTTATATTTTTTCTGGAAGTTAGAGGTGCCAAGTCAAGGGTATGAATAGTTAAATGTATAGATTAGCAAGATTGCCTGGAAGTTTCTGGCTTCTCTTTTTGCCAAGGTGAATGAATATAGATCACATTGTTTCATCCAAACTCCCTGTGATTATGAAAAAAGGAGTTGGCTGATTTTTTTTTTTTTATACTAACCACAAATAAATAAAAATATGTCAGTTTGCCAGTCAATCAGACTATGCTCTTTTTTTCCCCTTCTTTTTTAATAACTCCACCCCAATGTGGTCAGTAGTATGTGCTGGCATAATAATAGGACTATCCACAATGTGCTGCAAATTAATTCCATTTCTAGGAGTTTATCTTGTCCCAGTATTTGCAGTGCCTTGGATTTGATCCAAAGGTCTAAATTGTTTTAATAGTGCATAAGGCCACATTTGTGGACCTAAACACATATGTGCAGCTTTTTTTTTTTTTTTTGCATTAATTTGTAAGATTCTATATGCTAAATGACTTTTAATTCTGTAATACTCATGCAGGGTCTCATGTTGTTTAGATGCTTATCTGCTTCATATTTAAGGCCTACTAGCAGCCCAGTGATCTATTTCTCTGTTGCTTCCATCCTCCGTACTTCTCTTTTGTTGAAATCAAAGAAGATTGTTGTCAGAAAACCCAATGCAAAGCTACTGCTTGCATGATACTGTATGTCATTCAAGAAGAAGAGTGATTTTTAAAACCCTTTAAACTAAAAAGCATGTTAGCAACATTAGTAAGTATGCCTCTGTCTTTGATTCAGCTTGTGCATTTGTAACTGTTAAGCCTACCTAGCTGGTGTTGACACCAAGGGGAAAACTTGTCGCATTAGACTGTGTCAGCATGTCTGAATACAAAACATGAGCCTCTGGAGATTCTTTGATTTGATAGCATGTTAGTTATTTTTCTTTAATTGACTGTGGTTGTTAAAATTTAGCTAAGAGCTTAATTATTTTGGAAATTGGGAATCTTGGCCTAGTGGTACTAAATCGTAGGTCTCCTTGAAATAATCCTGGCACACTATGTTTCCAATATGTCCCCCATTTAAAAATGACCCAAGAGGCAGTAGCTGGGCCTAACATGGTAACAGAAGAAGAAAATTAGCTACCCACACAGATGGTAAGGTTGCCTTACATTACAGTAGACAATGGCAATGTCAAAGAAAAAAGGGTTCCCAAAGATGACAAAACCCAGAGGCAAGTGGATGTGAACTAAAGACAGGTCATCTCTTTTGTGTTCAAGGTGTTGGCTATTTGGGGATCACAAGACCTTTCAGGTTTATAAGCACCCTAACTCACAGTGGTAGAGCAGACCTCTGCCCCAAGGCATCGAAGAGGCCATTTGTAATATAATTTTTGATGTTGCAAGAGATGATGACGCTACAGTTCAGACTATACTATTGAATCTAGTAAAATCCTGTCACCTTCTCATCTGTCTTTCCTTTTTGTTAATGCCTTTCTTTCCTTGAGTATCATAACTTAAATTTTCACTGGATTGAACTTCTGTTCCTGTGTTTTTATATCAACATAAAGGAACCCATGGATATATGTGATGGGTTGTTTCCCTTTTGAATGATGACATAACATCTAGCAAAACAGCTCCAGAATAAAAGGCTTTTTCCTGGGCTGTGTTAAGGATGCAGAAGAGCTAACTCAGGTCCTTAGCGCTGTGCACTTTCCTAAAAAAAATAGTGAACCTCCCTAAGGTGTGTGTAGTTCAAAGGAAACTCTTTGATAAACTAAGTTCCATTGCAGTCATCCTGATGACGTGATACCATTAAATGAGCCTGAAAAGTCCTAGTGGTTGAATTAAACACTTGTAACACAGTATTATCTTTGCAACTGGGTAAAACATAGAAATTAAGCTTCTTATTTTACTTATTTTTTAGTTGTCAGAGCTATTGTGTGTGGACAGATTATATGAGACTTCAAAGCAGTCTGCGGAATGCTCAGGATATGTATGCAGTGTAGTATTAGACAGCAAAAATATTTGGTTTTGAAGTGTATTAGTGTTTTTTTCAATAGTGTTTTAAAAAAATAACATCCTTTATCAAAACCTGATGTTGATAATGGACATCTCACTATTTAAAATCACCTTTTAAATTCATTTCTCATCTTATGTTAGTACTGGCTTAATGTAAGAGCTAGTGAATGTTTTTTACTTAGATGTGAATTTTCATGGTATCTAAACAATACACTGGATAATAAACCTGCCTTTAAGTAAACCTGGTTGGCAAATAAAACATATGTGAGCCTGAGGAAACCCATAAAGCATCCTATGACCCTGTTCAGTTGGAATTCTTCTAGTACAGAAGCTTGCCTTACATAATACAGAGAAGAAACCAGAGGGGAACAGAGACAGTGACTGAAAGTTAACACCAATCCAGCTGTGTTTCAGTCTGCCTAGCACACATATGCCAAAACTTGTCTCCATTTATGACCAGTATTTGTTTTACTTTTTATTTTTGAAAGTTGTTCTAGCTCCAGAGCAGTTTGGGGGTGATATATCCCTCCATAATGAACTTGTTAGACCAGAACAGACCATTGTTTGGAGACTCCTGGCTTGAAATCCTACTTTTTATATTCAGATTTTATGCAGATGCATGGATAGCTACAGTCAAGACTATCTGTTTAAAAGAACAGCAAAGTCCCACTTGAAAAATTCTTAGACTTTTGGGTGTCATAGTGCAGAGGAGCCAAGCAAATGTAGATTGCTTGGGTGTCCAGATGGTACTGTACTGCATCTCTTCAGATGAAATTCTTCCATCAAATTACTAAAGCAATGGTGGAAAAATTTTGTGGGAGCCACATTTAACTTGATTTACAGCTTGTTCTATGGAAAAGATAGTCATGAGGCAAAAACACAGAGGAAATATTCACATACCTGTCTTATGCAATGGCTGCTGAATGTTGTGTGAGGAGGATGGACAAAACTATTCCGAACAGCTGTAATAACAGAATACTCATCAAGTCATCCCAATCACATAACCAAACTATATCTGATCATCGGTGGTATTTAAACGTCTTTCAAATTAGGAAAAGGATTTCCAAACCAATTTCTTATATAACAGATTGTTGATAAGAAGAAAAATTAATTAAGAATGCATTAGACTTAGAAACTCAGCTTTCACAAAACAAGGTACACATGACACACAGAACATTTTTTAATGAGGTTTAGGTTTTGTTGTTGGAAATAAACAGATCTTTCTGACTTGTTGTTCCAATAGGAAGATTTCTCTCAACAGAATTACGTAACAAGGAATGAAATGACCTTTCAGTTGCACTTCTGCAGCCAAACAGCTTGTTATCTTCACCTTGGTCTAGGTAGCATTGTCCCCTTTAGCGTCAACCAGCAACCATTAATCCCCCCCTCCTTCTACTGTGTACATCCCAAACTCCTGTGCTTCTTCAGTTCGAAAGATGTTAGTTACCTGAAATCTTTATCGTAATGACTAGTTGTGCCACTTCCTCTAATACGTGAATAGTCATTAGCAGTGTAGCAATATATTGCTATTATCCCATGCCTAGCAAACACCAGAGGTGTGTGGATCAGACGGATTAGCTCTCTCTGCTGGGGAGTCTCCTTTGTTGCTTTGGTAGGTATTAATGATAAAGCCACACAATACCAGTGTTTGCCTACCATCTCCAGCTCATAGCACTTATGGCTGGAGTAACTGTTCACAAATATTGCTGCTACAGCTCAGCATTTATCTTCAGCTCTCAGTCTGTACTCATTGCTGTTGCAGGAAAAATGTTACCAATGCCACACACAGGAGGACAAAAATGTTTTTGTAAGGAAACTCACAGGGATTTCTTTTGTTCTGTTTAAAGATCCCTCTTCTTTCAGCTGCCTGTAGGCCCTGATTTCCAGTGTGAAATCATGTCACAACACAATTAACAAGAGACTAATAACAGATAAGATGGTCCATAAACTGTTCAGTTATGTGGATTGTTGTGCAAATTGGTAAAATCTTTGTACAATACTGCTAAAATTTGAAATGTTGATTCACCTTCTGCAAAGGTGTTTTCAGGTATCTTCTCTGAGCCTTTTTAGGGATATTGCCACTCCTGTTACCAGTCTTTTTTTTTTCAGAGAAAGGAGACGTTGGTACCACCAGAACTGCTGTTACTCAGACAACCTTCTTTCAAGTCCATATACATCTTCTATACAGGACTACTTCCTTTCAGATTTTAAAATGTTTTGTTGCTGAAAACATCCTTACAAGCATAGTGGATGGTATATTATAAATGTGTCACAAGTTCATTCTGTATAATGCTAACAACACAAACTTAAGCATTATGCTTGTAAAATGCTATTACTGTCAATGACATAACAGCAGTGTACCAGTGGGCTCGTGAGGGCTCAGATACATTTCCCTGTTGATATTGCCCCATTGGCAATGGCAAATGTTGAGTAAACACATGCTAATACTTGCCCTGCTTCCACGAGGCTTTTTGGATTGCAGTGAGAAAGAACTGTAAATTTTGTTTTATTTTTGTTATGTACCATCTTGTATCTCTGGTGACAACTCTTGGCAGTACAGTTGTGATCCTTACATTGTCTGCACTGAGAGCTCCCTAAGCACCAGCTCAACAACCTACACTAAAAACCCCATGTAAATGCGTTTTCTATTCTTGATAACAAAACAGTAGATTTTAAAAATTATTCTAATGTCTGTTGATTAGTGTTAAAATAAGGGGGTCCATATGACTGAAGTCTGATTTTGTTGTGCTGATTATCTCTTGAATATGCTATTTGGGGTTAGGAAAGTGCTGCTCAGGGGATGACAAAATGAGGGCCACTGTTAGTAGAGTCCCTTTAAACTCTGGAGGTGGCAGAACTTTCTAATGCTTTCAGTCCTAAAGTTAGAAAGACATTACACTCCTTGGTGAGGTCTTTTATTGGATCTACTGAATGCAAAATAAATAAATAAACAAAAAAAACCACCCAAACCCCACACATATATTGCTAAAAAATTCCACCATTATTTTGTTTAATATGCTACATATAGCCGAAAGTGGTTAAGAACCCATATCCACAATGTTTTGTTACACCGCAAAATTGCAGAGTATAAAAACTATCTGGCTAAGATTTGCATGATAATTAAGATTTACCTGGCAGGGATTAGTAAGGAACAGGCACAATAATGTCAAACTTCTGGCTTCCTTAAGAAATCTAACATGTGACCCTTCACTTTGCGTTCATCTGGTCTGATAGAGGTTTTCTTATGCTGAATAAACATTTTTAGGGAATACCTACTTTTAGAAAAGCTCAAACAATCAGTTGGTTGATACCTATGAAATAATAAAACGTCTAGTGATTACCATGTTAAAAATCAGTCCAGGAGCTGGATAATATCATAATCTAAACCTCAGCACTGAGTTAAGGACATTGATTAACACCACCTGATCCCAGAGATTGACTCAGGCTATTAAAATCTATTCAGTGGCTATTAAATGATTGTTTAAACAGCAAATTATTTTTTAATAGTGATTTCACCAGTTACGTCTGTATTTTGAATAGTTTAAGGATCAGATTATTCACTGATATGGTCTGATTCGTTTCACTGAGTATATGCACTTAATAGGTATTTTTTTGGCAAAAAGTATTTATACTGGGGCCAAAAGAAAATAGGCAAGGTTTCCCCTGTAAGCAGGAATGCTGTTTACCAAAACTTTCCTCATCATGTTCCTGTTTTCCTTTTTTGATGTACATCAGAATCATATGGGGGAGAGCTTTTGTAAGGTTTGGGGCTGTAAAATGATTGCAGTTTCATGTGCTGTTCTGTTTGTAATTGAATGAGGTTTATGGCTGCTGCCTCTCATCTGTTAATCACTGCTACATTCACCAGAGGTTATAACCAGTTCGCATCTACCAGCATAACCAGCCACATGTTCACCCTCTAAGGGGGCTCTCAGGATGATACATGTTCCCTAAACATCTTTTATGGTAGGAAAGACTGATTATGAGTGAGATATAAAAGTTTCTGGTTTTGGAGGATGGTGATGGGGAACAACAATATTAACCTAGCTCATTTGTGCTAGAACATCATGGCTGATAATTTACCAGTCTGTAATATGAAAGGGATTAGGAAAATTGCCAGTAGGCTTGCATCAGCTGATCACAGTAGTCATGTCATTCAATCTACGTATAACTAAGCTTTCCATCTCTAACATGTCTCTCAAAGGCACTGTGAGAATTTCATTTGTTAATGTTGGCAAATTCCTGTTCCTCAGAAGAGATAGTACATTGTCTATGATACCTAGATATTATTTAAATTATATAAATGATACATCAGTGTAATTTCAAAATCAGATATATTCCTAAGCATAATTTAAAAACCTCTTTTATGATGCATTAGTAGCAATTACAGCTATAGGATCCTGATATTTATGCAATCAAGTAATTACCAAACAAATCACTGTATGAGCTGTCTTAAATTAATATAACCTGAGAAGGTTAAAGTAACCCTGCAGCACTTAATCTCTTCTTCTGCAATGACCAGTACCATGAAATGTTTATCAAACATGACCTTATCTTCCCTCATTTTGTAGTTCACTGTCAGTGTCCTCAGTCTACCTTGCATTCATCGCTACAGTATTTTGTGAGAAGAGCAAAGCACTGAGACCCCAGAAATCTGACTTCTATTCTCTCCCAGTCCTCACCAAGACATCTAACTATAATTATTTTTATATCTGTATATTCCAAGCAATAAAATAAAATAGTCATGGCTGATAGAAAAAATGCTTTTCCAATCATGGATGAAACACATGAAAGAATGTCACCCACAACAGGTGGGTAATTTTTACATCAGTATGTGTAACAATGTCCTAAATGTGGCTCCAACTCAAATGCCTAACAGCAGTCTCAGCAATGATAGTTGGCTGGAAGTATTTAAGGCCTTATAAATATTAGCCAATACAGTTTCATAGTTTTTTCTGAGGCATTATTGCCCTATACAAATTGAAGCAGAAAGAAGTTGAAGCAGAAAGAGGTAACTGCCATGACTTAAATTTTTATGATGACTAAAATGACAGAATTGATCCTGATTTTAGACTTCACTTTCACTAGAAGTGTAGCACAATGACATCTTTATTATCATCAAACACAGAGCATGGGGCATTTTTTTGCATTACTAGATTACACATATGTGCTTACACTTAGTTATGCTCCATGAAAACCATTCCAAATAATTTATCTCTTAAGAATTAATAACTTGTTTCATGTAATTTTGACTTACTACATTTTGTCAGGCAATGCTTTTCCCCCCAAAATCTTAAAACATTTAACTGAGAGTTTTCGCTGGGTAAAACAAGCTCCCTCTGCTGGATCTGTAGAAAAGAGCATGGATCTGCAGAGGTCCTGCGGATGAAGGCTGGGCGTTGATTGGAGTTTTGCCGTTCGTTTTAGGAAAGTGGATTTTCTTATTGATCTTGCTTGTTAGAAGCACCACGTAAAGGACAAGGAGTCAAAGCTTTATCTACAAGGACTGTTGAACCACTGAGGAAGACTACTGGCTCCAAAGGGACAAAGAGGCATTTTCTGAGACAAGAGTTTTTCACTAGTCAGTAGAAAGCCACCCCTTTCTGTGAAAAGAAACTAAGATTTTTAATAGTAAAGGAAACGATGTTATGCCTTTTTCAACCCTGAAGAGCTTAATTCATTGCCTGCTATACCTCACACCTGTCTTTCCCACACAGCAGAAAAATTGCTCAGTGCTCTTTCAAAAGCATAAGACCAGTTTAAAAATTATGAGATTTGCTGTGAAACCATTAAGACACCAAAAGAGCACATTTTTAGAGGGGCTGTGCAGAAGGTGAGAACAAACAGATAACTGCTTTTTGGGATGTCTTTTTCTTAATGAAAACTGATATTATATCACCATATTTTTATTAGTATATTATTTATTGATTATAATTATATGGCTATAATTATAATTATTATATAATCCTCCATCTCCAACAACTGCTTAAAGAAAAACACCAAATGTGTTGATGTTTTTAATCAGAATTAATGACATACAACAACACTACAACTCATAAAATCTGCAACAAATTCATAATATTTCAAAGTTTGATATGAAAAAAAAATCAGCTATGACAATATGTGCCCTTCATAAATACTGTTTGGCCTTTTGATCATTGCTGTCCTTGGACTCAGTGTATGCTAACTGCTGTGTATGAACCAAGGAGCTTCTAAGATGCGTGACATGTTTCTGCTCCAAGTTGCAAAGTTTCACAGATGTTTGTAACATTCTGTCCTTACCAGGAACTGTGACCAATTAAGCCTAGAAAGCTCTCTTAGACAGATCAGCTTGCCTCCAAAACAGGCAGAAAGCATGTTCCTTACTAAACTGTATTGTTTTGCACGTCTAATTTAAGACCCTCTGGGAACTGGTTTTCGTAAATCTCACTGCATTTCACTCCTTTTCCCTGCCTTTTGAAGCAGTCTAATACCTGATTGTCACATACCTAGACCTTTTGGGGCTTTATTCATGTGACTTAAATTTTGACCTGTAATATGAGTATGCTGAAGAAGGAGCAAAACTGAAAGTGAAGAAGGAACAACACTGCCTTTCCACATATTTGTGGGAACTCTGCTTTGTTACATGGTTATAGGAGGATTGGGTGATTGTAGCATAGCTACATGTTTAGATCTGCATGTTACCTTCCACTGCTTTGTATCTAAATGGACACTGCCAACTACCATAGAAAAGGGTTGTTCTTAAACAGGATGGGATTAATAGCCTATCCTGCAATTTCCGATGGGAAAAAGCTGATCAGAATCACAGAATCACAGAACAGTTGAAGTTGGATGAGACCTCTGGAGGTCATCTGGTCCAATTCCCCTCTCAAGCAGGGCCACCCAGAGCAGATTGCCCAGGACTGTGTCCAGATGGCTTTGAATATCTCCAAGAGTGGAGACTCCAAAACACCCCTGGGCAAACTTATGCCAGTGCTCAGTCACCTGCACAGTGAAAAGGTGCTTTCTGATGTTGAGAAGGAACCTCTTGTGTGTCAGTCTGTTCTCATTGTCTCTTGTCCTGTCACCAGGCATTACTGGAAAGAGTATGGCTGCACCTTCTTTACACCCTCTTTTCATACATTGATAAGGTCCCCACTGAGACTTCTCCTGCATGGACAAGACTGGACTGGTCACTGCTTCCTTATTCATTCTGTATCTCTGCTCTGCTTAAGGGAAAACTATACCTACATGTACATGTGCTGAGAAGGAGTACAGCTCATCAATGAACAGGACATGCCTTTTAATGGGCCAGAGCAGCAACACTACAGACATGCTGAAACCAGCGGTTTCCACTGTGTTTTTCTGGGGAAATGTTTTCACTGACAGTATTAGATGGGGGAAGTCCTAGTAAAAACATTGCCATGTCTGCTATTGGAGTTTTTTTGTGGTGTCCACCAGGCAAATCACCAGAATTAGGTAAATCAGAGCCAGCTTTTTTAACTCTAAGGCAATTCTTACTGCCACCACTGAAGAGGCACTAAAGTTAATGCAGGAGACCACCCAGAACAGCTTGCAGGTAGCACAGCTGCAGTAAAGGATGGTGAAGTGATAATCTGTTGGAAGTAGGCACTTCTTCTCATGTGTAGTGAGATGTTTCCATTATCAGATCTAGCATTAGCATGCTATGACCAGCCTTTCTTTCAGCAGACTGACAATTCTAACACAAAAAGCAGACTCAAACAAAGGAACACTTTAGGGAAGCAAAGAAAGTAACAAATTTCAGCATATGTTTGGATTCAGTTCCTTGAGAGTCTGGAAGCTAGAGAAGTTTGCTTTTTATTTATAATCAAAAGATTAATAATCAAAAATATGCAAGTACAAGATTGCTTTAAACACTTCTATCACCAGAATTATTCCTGCACAATGTCACAAGTATCCAATAACAGATTTCATACTGCTGACCACCACCTTATGAGCCTGGCAGTCCAGAAAGTTTTCCACCTACTATACGGTTCATTTATACTGTTTACATCTCACCAATCTGGCTATAAGTATACTACAAGAGATTGCTCTGAAGGTGTTGCTAAACTGAGGTAAACAGTATCCACTGCTCTGCTCCTGTCTATGTAGGATGTTATAGAAGGCAATCCTGCTGGTCAGTTGTGGTTTGCCTTTTCTAAATCCATGCTCCCAGTCACTTTATTCTCCTTCAGTCACCTGGACATGACTTCCAGGAGGATTTGCTTCGTGATCGTACCATGGACTGAGGTGAGGCTCACCAACCTGATATTCCTAAGATCCACCTTCTTGCCCTTTTTGAACAAGGCTGTGCATAATTTTCCTTTTCCAAGCCATCAGGAACCTCTCCGAAACACTGTGACACTTTGAAAATGCCACAGAGTGCCTAACAGGGACACCAACCAGCTCCCACAACATCCTGAGATTCATGCTCTCTGGTCCCATGGACTTGAGTGTGTCCAACCTGCTTAAGTACTCCTTAACTCAATCCTGCTCTACCCTGGGTAATGCTTCATTCCCCAAGGCCTTGACAGTAGGCTTAGGGACCTAGGACACCTGAAGACAAACACAAACAGTAAAAATCAAGGCAAAGAAGTCACTGAGTGTCTTAGCCTTTTCCATAGAAGATCTTATTGTTGCTCATCATGTCCCTTGATAATTTCAACTCCTTCTAAGTTTGGGCTTTCCTAACTCTGTCCTTTTTTGTATCTCATAAAGTTCTTAGAGCTTTGGCCTGTATTGCATAACTCCTAACAAAGAAACTTGTACGCTATTTCTGATACTGCTTTTGGCTGACCCTTTCTTACTTTCACGCTGGTAACACGCAAAGGTGAAACAAACTATTCAGTACACAGTTCCAGGGTCCAGGGCTACTGCTCCATGTCTCTCAGTCCATCCTACATTGCATCTCACATTAAATGCGTTTGGCTGCTGAATCAGAACTTACATAATAAAAATTCATATTCTTGTACCTCAAAGAATACATAATTTGACAGAATTCAAAGAAATTATGAAACAACAAACATGACTGGTATTCCCTCAATTTTATCTTCTGTGTTAAGTGGCTGTGCAAGAGCCATTCTACAATTCTGTTTCAGCAGCAGCAGCACCAAGTCCCTTCAGCAGTACTGAAAAATCATTTATAATTCACGGTTCCAGCTGTAGGTGGCGCTGCATGATACGATGCATGGGTTTTTGCTTTTTGTGTGCTCAGGTTTCTTCTTTTCTAGAGTGTATGGATAGCCTCTAACCTTTTCACAACTCACGACAGGCAGCTGAGGATGTTGTCTGAGCATGTAATGAAACAACACAAGAGCAGAGGATTTTTCAAAGTTATGGGAAGTTCTGACTGAAACATAGTAGGCCTTGTTAGATGAGTATATTTTACTATATTTTTCCATCAAATCTGGCGTAGGAAATTCAATGGGTCCCTTTCAACAAACAAATATGGGTCATGGAGAAATAAGAACACACAGCAGGAATTCACAAGTCCCATAACTGCTTGAAATCCATCTCCTGCTCCAGTGTCAAACACAGAAACGTGCACATTGCCTTCATTTTTGGAGCTTCAGGGATAGTGTCCTCTTTGAGATTTTTAACCCCTTTTATATTCTGTTTCTGCTGTATATAAAGTAAAAGATTGACAGTAGTTTTTCTATTGTCAGCTAAGAACCAAAGCGATCTGTAACCAATACGATTTTATGTCCTTACCCAGATGTTCGTGCCTACTCTTGATGCAAAGCTACCCCTTATGCATTTGTCAGTGTAGGGGAGGGGGTGTTTTTAACTTTTCATGCTGGAGAAGTAAAATGTTTTGAAATCTGCTATGCATGTTACTATCACTTTCCTATGTGCTCAGTCAAAAAAAGCATAGATGAGGAACATTTAGAACAAGCTTTTCCATGAAGTCTATTTTCTCTCGACATACTGAATACCATAAATGCTGGATCTGGAAACTATTACAACATTTTTAGAAGCTGAAAAGTAATCATAATGAGATCTTGCAAACAATGAACTCTATTCTCCTTCTGACATACAGAAGGATTTACGGACATATTATTGCCTGTGCATTCAAAGAAAAATCCCTTGTGCAGCAGCACAATAGGACACAAATATCCACTGAGTTCTTCCACAATTACAGTGCTAGTTTCACCCATTTGTGTTTTTTTTCTGTTATTATTCTAACAGTAGATGGCAACATTTAGTTGAAACTTGGCAAACCTTTGTGAGCTTTACAGATTCATTTCCGTTCTGATTTTACTCATGAGACTTAGAGATACAGAAAAATAACATATAGCAGCATATAATTAGAAACAGTAAATTAACTAAATTGTTTAATTATCTATATAAATTAATACAGCAATTACCTTATTTTCTTCCAAATTCCAGTTTGCCCAGGATAGCTTTTGACTGAAAGACTGCTGTGCTCTGACAGTTTATCTGGTGATTTGGAAAAATGTCAATGTCCTAAGGGTTAAGCTTTCCTTATACAAAATCATAACTGGAGAAAAGCAGCAGGTTAATTTCTTAAAAGATTGTCAGTAAAGCTTTCCCTGAACTGCTCAGCTTGGATTCAGATCTGCGCTGGCAGCGTCCCGGGACATTTGGAACAAGCTTTTCCATGCAGGCATTTACAATTCTCTGACTTTTACCGTACCTGTTTCCCCTGCTAGGTGCTCAGTGAATACTTCCATTTAATGCTGAAGTTAATGAGAATTATACTGTTGACTTCTGGAAACAGGAATATCCCATGTAACATTAAATAATAGAACCGCTCTCGGTTATTAAGATCACAGTAAAACTGAAATCTCTTAACACTTCAGAGCTTGTCCTGTAACAGATGACCGCATGCCTCAGTTACAGGGTCAGGCATAAGGTGAAGCAGTATGTCTCCACTCACCCAAGATCGGCAAGCATCCACATCCTGGGCTGTATCTAGTCTTTGGTTACACACTGAAGGTACTTGTGTAAGGTCTGACCTTGGCAGAGGAGGCGAAGAGTTTAGGAAGCAAAATGCTAGCTGCTTGGTCCTCTCTAGATAGACTAGTCAAAGTGAGGTTATGTGGGTGTGTAATTAAAATAGGCAACTCTGCCTGAACTAAAGACTTGCCTCGTAGGTCTGTTCAAGCAAAATACTTTCTTCAAGTTTTAATTCTTTTAAATATTACATATAGAACTTCTTGCAACATACATCTCTGTGTGTGTGTGTGTGTGTGTGTGATTCCTTGACTGAATCTGCCTTGAAATCTTGGGCTTCACCTTCTCAACAACAACAAGGAAGACCGTATAGTCAAGGAATATTCACCAAATTCTTCTGTTTAAATCACAGTGAAAGCTAAAAGCAGATCAGCAGGTATCTTAATATGCGTGGCTTTGCGAACCCCTCTGACCAAATCATGGTATTCTCCATGGATAGTGCATCAATCACTCAGAGAGACTAGGGCATTATTCCTGGCTTTTAGAAGCACAGCCTGGGCCTTGTGCTGTTGCGCAGACAAGTACAGAAAGAATGTCATTTGAGAGGGAGAGTGGGAGCTGAGTGAAGAGAGGGGGCCCTTGTATGGGGAAGAGAGAAGAAAAGAGAAAGGAAGAAGGCCCAGACGCTGGAAAGCAAGATGCCTTTTAAACTGCCAGGGGTTTAACAAAAGCAATCATGAGGTTATCCAAGAGGGAGTGAGCTTCTTATCATAAATACACAGATGATTTCATGGGCATGCTCTGGATCTCACCACACTTCTATGCGTATCCTATTAAGTGGTGTTTGGTCTCTGACTTTTTCTTGTAGAAGGATCTCGCCTGCAGAACTTCACTGGAGGCTGCACATTCCACAGGGCATTTATGTGGATGTGGAATAGTTCAGCAAACATCCCGTATATCTATAGCTACTGCCTTTTTTTTCTGATAATGGTATGAAAGACAGAGTAGTAAGAAATGGAGTATTCTGGAATTGTAAAATCTAGTAAATGTAGGGCAGCCTCTGTATTCTTTAGATACACTAAGATTAGGTTATCTATCTCTAAAGAGGTGTTTAATCAGAGGAAGGCAGAAGCATCTAGAGATAGAGGTAAATAGATTAGGATTAAGTAATTGAGGCTGCCCTCTGTGCTTCGATTGTGACTGCAGAATTCCTTTGAATTCATCTCCCTGCAAGGAAATCCAGTGCAGCTGCTTGAAAAACCTCTGACTGTGGAGTGAGAGAGGATAGGAAGCTGCTAAAACTTTGGCTGGCTGCTAGGACCGGTTTTGAATCAGGAGCAGGAGAATGTCCCAGCACAAAAGACACAGAGGTTTAAAAGCTGAAAAGCAAGACAAATCAGGAGATGCAGGGTCACTCTTCTTATGAAACAAGTTGCATTACATTTACAAAATGTTATGCCAATGTAGATTTCTATTTACAGAATAACGAAGTCTGTAGGTGATTGAATGATCCTGGAAGGAATTAGTCAGGAAAGACAGACACACATTTTTAGTAACCTCTTCTAAACCAACAATGCAATTCAGCAGTAGTTGCCTACTAGCAGTGTGTACCATTTGACAAAGCTGGAGGACACAATCATAGCCAACCCAAGAGGTTAAATGGAGGGGGGCTGGGGTTGGAGCATAACTTTTCATACACCACAGCTTGAAAATAACATGGGTAAAAGAGGGCCTCCGATTTGGTGCTGTCTTTTCTGGAATGTAGAGTGCAACTGGGTCTAAATTTTGGGAGAGTGCCCAGTTTCAGATGTCTAAAGCCTCTGTTGAAAGCAGTGGAGACTATACACTGCCAAAGTTTTATGTACGCAACTGCAGATTGATTGCCTAATGGCAGTGGTGGGCTTTGATCATGAAAGAAGCCTCAGTAGGCGCCCTTTTCGTCTTTTTCCCCCTTACTCTTCTAACTTTTACTTCTGTGTTTTCCCTTCTGTATTTACTACAAGCCTTTCAGTGATACCTGAGATATAAAAGTTCCTCTACACATAGTTTTCTTTAATGGCTTGCTAGTTGAGGACTGTGCAAGATGAGTTAACTGAAGAAGGTGCAAGGATATGCAATTGTTTTAACACATTGTCTATTTTGGGCTTTATGGTGAGAGAAACAGATGAAGATAATTTCCTCTCTGTTTCTTATTAGTAAATCATGGAGAATTCTTAGGTACAGAACATCCAAGTGGGATCATCATCTGTATGCAAGGGAAAATTCTTTCCTTACAGTTTGGTCAATGTGTGAGTCAGAGTCACATAAAAGATGTAGTAAGTTGCTGCGTCTTGCAATTAGAGCTTTGTTCTGATGGCAAATTAAAATTTAAGTCCAGTAGAATTAGTTGAGAAATCTTGCAGATTCCCAACTCACCATATATTGTGATTCCTCTTGGCAGCTAATACAACTCAGAAAATTGCTTTTATTGGCCCCTACTTTCCATTTTACATACACTTCTGGAATTGTGTGAAATGACAGCAAACTGCCATGAATATATTCTTAGCCTATATTCATTGCTCACTTCCTTCCCTTAATGAAAAGAAGGGCGACACATCATTTTTATAACTTTTTACTAAAAAAAAAAAAAGTAGCACTCTTAATGCTTACATACCTAACAGATGGGATGAAATGACAAAGAAATGCCTGGCAGTATAGGCTCTGGTTTTTAGTGAAAAATCTTGCACAGTCAAAGAATTAAAACAGTTTTTAAAATCATCCTTGCCCTAAAATCAGCCTGTTCATTTTTCTTTATAACTGCATTTTTGGGGAATCGTCTCAGAAGCTTCCAACTCTGCTACAAAGACAGATGTTTGAATGATCCCCTCCTGCTTTGTATCAGCTGTTCAGCAGAGCTTGCCTCAGAAATAAAGGACCAGTTACCTCCTAATTCTTTCAGGAATGATACAGGGGGTTTTTTAATAACAAGGGTACACTCTTTGTTCTGGGAGTCAGCTAGGAAGCCTCTGGCAAGTGCAGATTCTGCTCACCATCAAGAGAACTCGTTGTGGCTTCTTGCTCTTAAACTTTACTTACAGGCCAATTATACACCAGTATAATTTTTATGAAGGTATGGTGCAGCTCATCACTCTGAGTCCCCCAAGAATTCTGCATCTGTCACTTTCAGGCATGCAGGATTCTCTTATTTGATTAGCAGCAGCAGATCAGGCCACTTGAGAAAGAATGTAGGTAGCCTCATGGTCTGTTCTGCTCTGGGTACAGAGTGAGGTAGTGAACCTGATTCAGTGTTCAAACATAAACAGCCTTGAAAGCTACATCATCACATTGTTCTACTCATAAGTCCGTGTCCTCGGGTGTGCATGTTAAGAGGGTCTAAAGAAATTACATAGAGAACCCCCAAACCGGGTGAGGATACAGTGTCAGTATGCTCTTCAGGGTTGTCATGTGATTTTCTCTAAACAGTCTTTACAAGCAGTCCCCTGAACGTAAAAGCAAGCTATGTTGCTGTTTTCCTTTCCTTTAGTCCCTAGGTTACCTTTGTAGGAGAGGTTCTTCTTCAGAACCTAAAAGCTTTCTGAGAGGTGAACCACATAGCAAAAAATAGAAATTAAACTTGACTTTGCATATTTAGGGCCTTGACTGGGGAAAGGAGCTGGAGAACGTCTCCTATAAATGAACTCCCAGTTTAACAAAATCGTAAAAGCCCCATAAAAGATTAAGTATAGAAAATGGCAGTCCAAAAATATGGTAACAAAACACAGTAAATCATTCTTGGAGGGAACCCGTTTTATTTTCATGAATTAGGATGACCTCTGCATACTTCACTAAAGTTCTTATTTTACCACTCCTGAGCTCATAAAAGAGGGTATATTTCATCCCAGGGGTAATGTTAAGATACTGTGAGTTAAGCCCAGAAATATGCGCTGAACATCCCCCACCATTACCAGGCTGGGTGGAGCCTTCTGCATAGGACTAAGACTTGTGTAACCCTTTCAAAACCTTCCTCCTCTCCTGGCCCTCCCTGCTGCTATGGTCTGGTCTCAGGAATTTGTCCTTGTGAAGAGGTGACAGCCTACGTAGCAACCAGGCTTGCTGGAGTCTCTGACAGAAATCTTCATTCACACTTGGTATTGCCTCTTAAGAATTCAACAATCATCTGTGGACTGGAGGCACCATTACTCACACATGGTTCACAAAGGGAAGGAAATGAACACCAAAAAGAATGTAAGGCATACTGTGGCCGTAAGTAGCACTAGGAGGACTAGTGTAACATGGGGTGGCCTCCAGCTCTGATAAGTTACACCAAAATCTAATTTGGCTTCTCTTAACAGCAGGCATCCTAAGAGCCACCTTTGCCCCAGCTGTCATTTCTAAACATGCCGTATGTGCTTCAGTTCCCAAAGGCACTACTCTGTCTGGAAATGTTAAGGATGGACATATTCAAATGGCAAGGAAAAGGGTCATCTCCCTCTCCACTCCCCATCACCATTAAAGCTATGCTTGAACTCTACCACAGCTGTTCACAACCTTCCTTTCAAGACAGAACAAACCTAGGTGCTTCTTCCTTCCTTGTTAGGTCTCATTTTCTCTTTTTCTTGAAATGTCTCTTTATTTTGCTTATATATAGGTCAAACAAAGACTTTTGTTTAGACTTCAGTCCAAATTTCTGTTCTTCTCTAGGAAGTGGTGAACTGTATTTCATTTCATGACTATGGTAGGAGCTGATACCCTCCATTTTGGTGGGTTGCACAGCTCTGCCAACCTCATCTGCCTAAAGCAAAATGTAGGTCAGGGGTTATACACTCTGCCCCTCATGGAGATAATGGCACCCCAGTGTTAGCTTCTCTGTTTCATAAAATGAAATCTTTAAAGATTTTGTTGTGTGGATGAGGTAGGTAGTGAACAGTTATGACTTTAAACAACAGCCAACTGATGTTAGCTTTGAGCTGGTTAAGAAGTCAGGGTTGGGGGGAAGTAGAAAATCCTCAGCAAACAATGGTATCTCTTCATGATGAGATGGCATTTGGGAGCACATGGCACAAAGCTTAGACTGCAAGAAACTGACAGCTCTGTGGAAAGGATGTGCATAAGCATCTCTGCAGGCACCAAGCTCACTGGTAAACCTGCCAGAATGGTTTCATAAAACGCTATTTTTCAGTTTGCTTAATGAAGAAGCAGCATGCAGAGATACCAGTAAACAGTTTTAAGCACTCACCACACCTCAGTACATTAAGAACTAAGGTGAGTTCTGGAGCCTTAATACAGACTTGTATTAAGCATTATTGTGCAATACTTAATTATTTCAAGCAGGGTACGCGAACTTAGTCAGCACTTTTTACCTTTGCGTCCCTTCCAAGGCTAATGGTCCCTTCACCTCCAAGGGGTTTGCGTGCAAGTAAACAAAGCCAAGTTTGCAATACCCTTCTGCAGTGTGATGGGAAGGTAGATGTGGCCTGTGGAAGTGCTTGGGTAGAGGATGTGTCCCTTGGGTCGGGGTTAGGTGACCCAGCGTTTGAGGGACAGCGGCAGAGAGATGCTGGCAGTGGAAGTGGGGCCAGCTCTTTGTCACCATTGACTCACATGTGGGGCAGGCTGGGGGTGCAGACCCTGGGCCGCCTCCCATGATGGAGAGGGACTACTCCCCCCAGAGGAAAGCTAGGGTGGGCACAGGAAGGCGACGTGAGGCTGAAGCAGCAGAACCGAGACATACCCCTACGGTCAACGCCGGGCCCCAGAGCCGCCACTGGACTCCCTCGGGGAGGTGCTGTGGCCCCGTGGGGGGGACGACACACGGGGGGAACTTGTGCCCCGCACCCAGAAGGCTGGGCCCAGAGCAACAAGGCGCGCGAGGGGACCCATAGGCAGGAGGCCGAGCCCCACAGCCGGAGTGGACCGACCCCTATAGCCAGGGGCCGAGCCCCACGCCGCAAGTGGGGAGTGCCGGGGCTGCGCGGCCGCCCATCTGCCACGCCCAGGGCTCCGCTGTCCCAGCGCACCCGGGGGCCCCTGCCCGGCGGCGGGGAGATGCTCTGACCAAAATAGGCGACTGTTCCTCCGACGGGGGTGAAAGCCTCGGGCATCCTAAAAATAATCCCGGCCTCGGCCGGGCCGTCGGTCACAGTGGTGGGCGGGGCGGGGCAAGGCGGCAGCTGGGTTTTGGGGTGGGGGCGAGGAGGGGGTACCGTGCCAACCTCCCCGGGGCAGTCGGCGCCACTGCCCCGGCGGAGGGACCGCCGGCCGCGCTGGGAAACCGCTCTTCCCACCGGCTCCGTCAGCGGGGTTTTTAAATCCGCCTGCGTTTAAGAATAGATGAGCGAAAGTCACGAAACGATCGGTAAAGGACAGGGCAAGGCTGCGCCGCTGCCTTGCGAGAGGCGCCGGCGCGGAGCGGCGACCCGCCCTGCCGGGGGTGCCCAGGGGTCCCCGAGGGCGCCCGGGGGGCAAAGGGCAGCGTCCGGGCAGGTGCAGGGGCAGGGGCATTGTGGCAGGTCGGCCGCGGCAGCCGCAGAAACCCCGCCGGCCCGACCCTGCGGGAGGAGGTTGGTGAGGTTTCGGGAAGATTTCCACCCTGCCCTCGGGGCCGGAGGCGTTCGTGCGCGGGAAGATGTAGGCGAGGGGCTGCGGGAGGCGAGGAAGTGCGGGGGTGGCCGTCGCCTCTGCAAAGCCCGGCCGCCTTCGCCCCGCTAATCCGGCAACAAATACGACCCAGAATTAAAACGAAGCTTGCCGAGCGCACCCGTGGCGAATAAAAGACTCACGTCCCTCCGCTCCCCGCCGCCCCCCAAACTACGTCCTGCCTTGTGTTTGTGGGCTTCTTACTTTATGTTTAGACTCCTTGTGGAGGCTGGAGACCCTTTATTGTGTGAGGCTGGGAACGCGTTCGCGAGGCGTGCTCTGTTGCTCGCTGCCCGCGTTTTCCCTGCGCCTTCTGAGCCGCCTCGGGCTGCAGCCGCGGTTCGAGGCGGCGCTCCGTGGAGCGGAGCCGGCGGCGGGGAGCGGAGGGGTGGCGGGGCTGCAGGACACCCCTGCGCCCTAAGGCTCTCCATACCTGTGCCTCTCACCATCTGCTCGCATGCCGCCGAGGAGTCCGCTTATTTTAAACACACCGGTCCGCCTGCGTGTTCTAACAGGGGGGGCACAGAACGCGCCCAACTTAAGGAACAACGTCGGTATTGCACTCTGGTTTTGTAGGTTTTCCGCACCTGCCAAAGAGGGTTTATCACTCTCCTTCCAGAAACAGGAAAAAGCAGCTACGATGAGCTACAAAAACAGAGGAACCTGAGACTCTAACGTTTGAGTCGGCTTGATATAATCACACGAGAAGGTTACTACACAGTAAGAATAGGTATTGAATTTATCGATGCGCGCACACAGGGAAAAAAATAGCCTTTCTTTTATTTCTCCATGCAGTTTCGGAGCGTCAGTGCTGAAATTAGGGTAAGCGTGTGCAACAAAGTGCATAACTGCAAGAAAAAAAAAAGGGGGGGGGACACTACACACAATGACCATTGACAAGGACACTGGGGTTAGCAGCACGCAAAGCATCACGAAGACAGTAGGCTTGTTAGAGGCAGGGAATGATTATCTGGATGGCTGCTCACTCTGTTTCTTCGTAACAAACACTGTTTTTATCACAAAGCAGTTATTGCCCCTTGTCATAACGATAATCACTATACGAGCAGGATTTTACCCCTTTCTCTAGTGCGTAATGGTCGTGTTCTGTTGCTGAGAATGCAAGGATTCGGAGCTGCAGAACTCGGATTTTCATCTTTTCTAGACGCTTCACTTACACATATTTCAACACCCCTGTGCATAGAAGAATAGTTTGCACGTATTTTATTCATTTGGCTTCGTTCAGGCCCTGGCCTCCGGCCACGGAGGGCATTCTACACGCGGATTCCCTTGGCGGTAACAGAAAATCCTGTGGAGAAGATAGCAGTAATCAGGCGCCGAGTTCGACGCGGTGTTTTTGCTAAATGCGTGCGAGCGTCCAGGCGCAAGTGGTATGAGGACTTTCCAAACCTACAGCCGTGAAGTTTAAAACTCCTGTTAAAATTTCTACACCTCAGACTGTACCTCTGAGTACATATAAATGCGTATGGCATTATGATCTCAAGGGCGCTAGCTTTTAAAGTCTGAATTACTGTAATTCACGCTTTAGGAGGCAACACTTGACAGAAGTTGATTTCCCCCTTTCCCTTCCCACCTACTTTGTTGCATCCCTTCCTAGCGCTATTTGCATTCACGTTGGACAGCTTGTAGCTAAACACACAGCGACACGTTTTTAAAATGGACACAGCGCTGGTGTCAGCTGGAAGCTCTCGGACAACGGGGGGCGGGGGGGGGAGGTGGGGGGCGGGGAGAGGCCGAATATTTAAACGCAGTTTAAAGTACTCTACCACCGAAACAGTAGCCGCAGAACCGCAGCTGGAAAAGGGGGAGCAGGGGTATTTAAATGATATTTGAATCGGACCCACGTTTTAGTACTGTTTATGAAGTGCGTATGGAACTCCCAAAAACTGTTCAGCAAGTGCCGACAAAATGTATTTATCAAGGGGACAAGAAGGCATGGCAATATTTTGATCAGTTCTTACCTATTTTGATAGCTGGGCACACCGTTAGGGTCATCATAAAGGTAGCGCCTACGGTAGATTTACCAGTTTAGTATTTCGGGTATTTCCCTGCAACATTTTAGAAACGTTTCTTTACTTAGGCAAATGCTCCTGTCTACTTTGTTGAGAGCGGTTTGCCAAGCTAAGGGAGCCATTTCCTGAAACAGGTAGTGTGACAAGGAAAACCGACGGTCTTAAATATCAAAGAGCAGTCAAACCGCAATGAGATTCAAAGCAGGGAGTGTTGGAACATTTTGTTCCAGTGAACGAGCTAAAAATAACAGCCCCCACCCGTGTTGGAAAGAGGTTGATTTGCCCACTTGGAAGGGCCGGTAGGAAATGGAAATCAAATTATTAATGTAATCAAACAGGAAAATCTGCCCGGAGAGTTGAAGGGTGAAAGGGTTTTGTTCTAAAGCATCAGTGATTTGAACAAGTCCGAGTCCAGGGCTGGGGGTCTGAACGGGATTTGACGGGTTGTTGGGAACTTTAATCTAATTTTATACCTTCCTCATGGCACATCAGAATGCGTTTGAACGAGGTCATAATAATGCCAAACTGCACAGCCGAGTATAATCCTGCTGCTCCGGACGTTCTGCCACTCGAAGCCAAACCGGGGGGTCTAATTTTCAGCCTAAAAGCAAGCTTCTTCCACAGCTTCACCGGTTTTTTTTTTTTTACTTACCTGAAGGACAGGCGCTCTAAAGATGTCAGAAACTGCTTTGACATCCATTTCGGAGATCAGAGGCTAAACGTGGCGCACGTCAATAAGGAAATGCTTAACAACATGACGGTGACACTATTACGGAGATATCTGGTGCCGTGTTAGAGGCTTGCACCATCCACGCTGCGGAAAAAAAGGGAGCTCCTTTACTCGCAGACCGAGGGGAAAATAAAAACAAGAAAAACCCAAAACAACAGCACAACCCCAAACACCCGCGTTTTTAACCCCCCCCCACCCCGTCGCGTTTTCTGCAGGCAGGGAAAGCTTTCCCCTTTTCCGACACACTCGTTTCCCGAGAGCTGTTACTTCCCCGTGCTGGTGAGCGGCGTGGGGTCTGTTTTGGGGATTGATTGTTCAAAGCACGATAGAGGCGCGGTGGAGAAGGGAACCCGGGGCAGCCGAGCGGGGCGGTGCTGCTGCCCACGTCTCGGCGCAGCCTCCCACGGCCACTCCGCGCCGCCCAGGGGCGCCCCGCCGCCCCCGGGACCGACCCCCGACCCCCGGGACGGGTCGGGCCCCCCCGGGCTGCCGGCGGCCGCATCCTGCAGGTCCGCTCCCAGCCGCCCTCTCCGGCCCAGGCGGCGGCGCCGTCCCCTCCTGCGAGCTTTATTTTCACCTGGTCCTGCAGCACCGGTTCTTGCAAACCTCTGCTGGGACGGGGCTGCCGTCCCGACCTCCCCCATCCCCGGTGGCAGGAGGCTTTCCTCTCCCCACACGGCGAACCGGGGCCGGACCTTCCCCGTTAACTCTCTTTCGTCCACTGGGAGCCGGGGGGAGCCCAGCACCTCTGGCCTCCTGCCCCAACCTCCCTCCGGCTCCCGCTCCCCGGACTTTCAGCATTTTTCCCCTTCTGTCCTCCCGTCTGTATGCCCGTCCGCCTGCCTGCTTTTCACTTTCCCTGCAGTGACTTAAGCCCAAGCCAAAGGAGACACAAGAGAAAATACAGCCGTGGGCTCCAGGGCTATAAATAAACCACGGAGCGAGCGCCCAAAGTTTGGAGGGACAGAAGGGAAGACAGCAGCGTAGGGAGACAAAAGCCAAGGACGGCTCCGCTGCTGGCGATGCTCCGGCTCTGCCCGGGTGTCGTGGCGGCGGACCGACGGAGCCCGAGCCCCTCTGCTGTTTCTTTGGGTGGGATGCTTTCGGGGGCAAGGCGGCGGCGGCAGAAGGTTCGGCGCATTCATAATTTCGGGCTTAAATACGTGAATTTTAGCGAAAAATACCAGCCGATAGATCGGCCGACTTTGCAGCTGCTATCTCGTGTGGAAACCTTCCTAATGCGGCAGAAGCTGCTAGTAGAGGGTGGTGGCGTTTTGTTTTGGTTGGTTTGGTTTGGGGGTGGTGGGGGTGGTTTTGAGGCTTGGGTGTCTGTATTTGGGGGGGGGGGGGGTTTGAGTGGTGGTTTGAGTGGTGTTTTTTTTGTGGTTTTTGTTTTTTGTTTTTTGTTTTTTTACGCTGGTGAAACTAAGAGGTTGAACTTTTCCTTGTTCTCTCCGTGGTTCGTATGCCCACCGGCGAGCGAGAACAAAACAAGCAGTCGGGTCTTCAAAGGAGGGGTAGCGGCACCCCTACCTGCTCCGTGTCATTGTCCTCAAAAGAGTGTCCTTCGGGACGCTCGTGAGGGGGGCTGCCGTCCGCCGTGAAAGCAACACGGGGATGTCAGAGCGGAAATGGCCAACACACGTCTCCGCACCCTCAGTATACATGTGCATGTTAACTGTTTTTTTCCTTCATCCTATGTAAGCAATTGGTATCAGACTGAAAGTACTGCTTTTTATTAGGACCGAGCAATACCCGGTTGTACTGTACTCAGAACAACAACAACAATAACAACAACAAAGAGTCAAGAAAATGTGCGTAAACTGGGCAAAACAGGGAGAAACCCAGCCACCTTCAGAAGTCGTCTATCTGGGAGCGTGGGGTTGTGGGGAGGAATCAAATCTGGAGTTCGGAAGCGAATCTAGCAAGCGGAG
>NC_134311.1:47370973-47380275 GCF_949628215.1 Phalacrocorax aristotelis
AAAGCACTGCTTGATTATGCTTTTTCCTCTAAGCAACAAACCTACATTTCCACCTCCATACAGATAGCATGAATATATGCATTTATGTAAAATATATTCTTTACTGAAAAATGGGTAGCATTTCTACTTATAAGCTGTAAGTTAATTTTGCCACCTTCTTTGGAAAGACTCATGTATTACTTTCCTTCACACACTGTGAAGTCTGATAGAGCTTTCTCCATGCCCTTTACACACCTTCCTGCTCCTCCAGCTCCTCCTACTTGCAATTCATTTTCCTTTCTTTGGCTTAGTAAGAAGCAGAATGAAGACAGGGAGGACTAATGATAGAGATGATGGGGTTGGGGGCTGGGAGGATAAAGAAAGAGGTGGAAGTTGCTTTGCCTCGGCTTTACCTTAGCAAACAGAACCACTCTTGTGACAAAGCTTGCCTTTGCACATCCTAGTCAGACAGAGCTACTTTCAGCCTAGACTGACATCCCACTGCTGGAAGTCACATCTTCCTTGGACTTTGTCTGCTTCCTCTGCTCAAGAGCAGGGTGTTGTCCTGCTCTCTCACTTGCTTGTGTTAACGCATATTGTACTGCAAAATATATTACTTCATTAATCAGTTCAGCTGGTTAACAGAAAGATTAATAGTCTTACCTTATTAACTGGAGTGCATGTGTCTCTATATTCAAAGTATTCAAAGAACTACAGGGTATGATTAAGCTACAGAGGAGTTCCATAATAACCTTGTTTTCCATATGTTCAAAGTGTTCTGAAAATGTCGCCTTTGGAACTCAAATTTCCTGTGTCTAGTAAAAACTATTAACATGCCAGGAAGTCTTCCTCTGAACACAAAAACCAGCCTTTCAGAAAATTCACTGTATGTTTAAAGTAGAAAGCAGGACTTACATTTTAGTTTAAATACTTTCAAATAAAATTTTTTGCTCTAAACTTATACGTCCTTGAGAGCCAGTATTGCTTGTCCAGCTGCTGGTACAGACAGGATATGGGTTTCATTTTAAAATGGGCTCTGATAGGCTGCCACTGAAGTCCAAAACCCTTGTGCCAGGTTTTGGTAGTGCCTCAGTGCCATACTGCATTTCCCAGGGCCATACTGTTCCACTGTTCTTCCTTCTTGTGCCTTACTTCTACACAACACAAATTACCTGTGGTCACTTGTGGCTTATACACGTGTAACTCTTCTGTCATGCAGCTCATTCTATTTTTACATGCTTGTCTCACCTTGGACACGATGCTGAGGTTAAGCAGCTTTTGGCAACACAAGGCTCCTCAAAGGGCTTGGTTACTCCCTGATGTGATCATGGTTTATAGTTTAATTTTGGTAGGTGCACGGAAAATTAGTACTGACAGTAAGGCACGTTCAGAGTTGGAGATGAGAAAGCCTCCTATGATTTCAGGGTGTGCCATTATAAGTTCAGCAAAGAACTGCAATGCAGCAAAATATGGCATCAACACACCTTGTTGTACACCTGTACATGAATATGGCAAGTTTGAAGGGTCCCTATGACTGCCTCAAATATCTACTTTTGGCCTAAAGATTTTTTTTTTAAGGAAACTGTGTCTTTTGGTTTAGCCACTAATGACTTCTTGTTTCTCCAGACAGTGCTCCCTGTAACATTCACATCAGTATAGCAGTGCAGAGTGATACTCCTAAACTGTTGTCTCCAAGTCTAGACTGTACATCACCAATGCTTGCATGTAGTAAAAATCTCCACCCAAGGCTCTGGAATTTGTTTTCCTTCAGGTTACCCATTCACAACCTCACATCCTGGGAGAGAAGGAGAGAATAAATTTGACAGCCTCTGCAAAACTTTACCTTACTCTCCTGTCAATGGCTTCTTAAATTCTCCTCCTCCCCTATTCAGGATGCTAGTATTTGCCTTTAGCATTTAAGGTTTAAAACATCAACACTCAGTAGGCTTCCTGGCCACCAAAACAAACTTCCCATAGCTCACCAGCCCTCTCTCCACCATGGTACGCTCTTCATTCGGTGGCTCATGCAGTGACAGGTGGAGGGTTTTTTTATACCTGAGAAAGTAACTTGTCTTCTTACCAGTAAAGTCTTCTTACTAACGTCCTGGAATGATTTCTCGGTCCATTTCCCCTGATTTCTTCTTCCAGTCTACTAAGAAACTAATATGAAACCCCTGCCATAACGCACTTATGAGCTGGGAACCTGGTTGCTAGCAGAAAATGTGTGGGCCAAAATGTAGGGATAAAGGAAAGAGGTCTGTGGTCTTGCTGTGCTGTAGAATTTAAAGGAGCAATTCTGTTGTTTCTTTAAATAGAGGACAAATTATACGCTCTACATTTTTCCTTCAGGAACTTTCCTCCTTTTAGACTGGGTCAATAAGCAAAGCAGAATCAACAGAGTACAATAAAAGGGCTCACAGATGCATGAAGTACACATCAACTCTGGACAGAAGTTGGATGAACATTTAAGCCACTGAAGTGAGGAAGAGCAATGACTAAAAAAAAAAAACAAAGAGCAAGCTATGGAAAAGGCGGAAGGTAAAGTGATCTCTGTTTAGAAAAGCTGAGATACAGCTCTCTGGCCAGGAGTGGAAGAGCATGCAGCAAGGTAGAAGGGAGAAAGGAGCTAAGTGGCTGGTCACTGCCATGGTTTCCAAGGCAAGGGTTCCCACTGCTGAAACATAACCATCTCCAGTATTGGTGGAGGTGCCCTCTCCTACATGCTGTCTTCTTATGCAGCCATGGCAGTCTCCAGAAAGTAAAAGATTTTCAGTTATTCTGGGACTGGAAGTAGGTACTGCTCCCTACTCACTCTGTTCCCACACAGCACATTGGTCTGTGGTCAAAGGGAAATACTACCTGTCAGAAATCCTTCTCAACTTCCAGTGTGACTGTACCACCAGCACTTATCAGCATAGCAAATATGCATGTTTAAAAATTGTTATTATAAGCAGTTGGAGTGCCTGTAACAGTTCTAAAAATGCTTAAGTAATACATTATTCACAATGTTTTTATTTTATTTTAATATTTTTTGAATTTTTTAATAAATTGGTTAGACAACCTTCACAGGTATTCCCATGCATGCAAACGTTCATGAGAGAAGTCAGGAAGACTCTAACATATTCAGTTTCCCGGCTGTCAAAAAAGCAATAGAAAACATGTCCATGCGTGCTGGAGGAGTGTGCCATGTCCCATTTTATTTCCATAGCGTGACATTTTCTCTTGCACACTATAAGCAATGCAAGGGTGAATGCAGACAGTGCTTTCCTTAAGTTCTATCCTTGCTTACTGGGCCCTGCCCCACTGATGACATGCATGCTTTCTAGCCACCTGTTTCAGGTCTACTGTGCCTTGAAAACTGGTGGAGAGCCTTGGAGTTCCTTTTCCTTGGAGACATTGTGCAGGATGGTGCAGAAGGCAGGAGTAGAAATGACACTGGCCACACTTTTGTCCAGAAGTGAATTAATCGGGAGGACTGCCTTTTCTTCAGCCTCCTGCACTCACACTTTACCAATCTCCTCCAGCTGGCAGTCTTCTGCTGGCTGCATAGATACCAGCATGCAGAGGGCAAGAGATGTTTCTTAAAATGACACACATCTTGCCAAAATCCATACTCTTGGGAGGGATTAAGATCCCAGCTGTTCAAAATGGTAAAGGTCATCTCTGGGACAGCATCATGCTGGCCATCTTTCTACTCTGTGGGTTACAGAAGCCTGTGTTGTCTTTCAGGCTAAGAAAGCTAGGTTTTCTCTGTGATCAGTGAAGTGCAGCATCCACAGGGTTAAAATAGGCTGCAGAGCAGTTTGTGAAGACCGTTCTCTCAAACCTTAGCTATGATTTTAAGCACATTAGGATCAGGAACAAGATCATTGATCGTGTCAAACATCTTCGCTACCGTGAGATCTTCAGGTGTCTTGCAGACAACATAATGACACAGACCTGTAGAAGTCTGGATGAAAAAGCCACCAGGTGGCAAAATCATCCACTCTGGAGAAAAACATCTGCCCTCATGGGCAGATCCTGGAAATGGGGGGCAGGAAAAGTTTGTGGTCAAGCCTCAAATGTATATCTTTTTCATGCAGAAATGCTCAATGTCCCAAGAGTACATGCTGAGAGGGTAGCTTTCTTTTGCACAAGCTGTCATGCTGGTGTGCCTGCAGAGAGCCATAGTGCCTGTGGGGGTGCAATAGGTGTCTGCCAGGCCGTCACATTAACAACCCCTCAGCAGAAATAAACTCTCCTCCAGTATTTTTTCCTGGAGATTCCAGTGTAAAAGTGAGATGTTCACATGAAAATAACCTTGGCTCCCTTTCCTAATCTCTCCTGCATCCTGCTACAAGAACACCAAAGCCACATTCATGAGAGGTTGATCCAGGTCCAGGCTGATGTAACAGGAAAAGACAGAAATGAAAGTGAGAAGCTGGGTTAGCAGGCTAAAAGGATTTTTTCACCGGAGCTTGGGAGGCACAGAGAAGTTCTTCCTCTGACCATGTTGAAACACGCTCTCAAGCTGATGAGTGCTAAAAGCTTTGGAAGACATGCTTAGAAATCCTAGTGCCAAACTTATCCTAGGACTCAATTCAATCACCTATATAATTGCAACATAGGATCTGTTACAGGAGTATGGGCCACGTGCAGCTCTTCAGGTGCACATTCACATACAGGTTTGGTCAGCTCAGGTAACTGTGCTTGCGTTCAGAGTCAGAAATATTCTGCCAAGTCAATTTGGATGCTATAGGACCCATCTCAGAAACGGTGTGGTATGCGAAGCTCAGTGGAAAGAGACCCCTTAACTGGAGCAGGAAGGAGACTTGGATCTGGTAGATTGGTTTGCAAAAAATAGGAAACCAAAATAATCATCCTCCATGGGCCTGCCCTAGCTCCATTTCACAATGTTCTGCAATTCTAAACTGGAAAAAAAAACCCAACCAAACCCCAACCGAAAAAACCTGCTACAAAAATACAGCTGCCACAAAGTCAGTTAATGTGCTGCTGGTCTGTTCACATAGCTTGGCTGAAAATGCTGCAAGGCAAAAGTAACAACAGAGATGTGCACCCGTTCCCTTCCTGTTCACCTTAATGAGATGTGAACTCAAAAGGCTCTGTATGCCATTTAAATGCTACTCTTAAGCCTCAGCTATTTTTTTTATATTAAAAACAACGATGTTACAGTTCCTCAGCAATCCTGCATGTCAAGAGAGGTGAGGGTCTGGGGGAAGAAATGACACTTTGCAGTATTATTAAGGACAGTTGAAGAACTGAAGGCACTCTGTTGCATGGAATGTATAGGAAATTTTCTGCCTTTTTAGTGCTCCAGTCTGTAATCTCCTAATCTTCTTTTAATTTGTTCTGGTGATGATGTGGTGTGTGGTGATGCTGTGATAGTTCTTCCAACATATTTTAATAGAAGAGCAGGATTAAACAAATAAAAGTACATAGTGTGAGACTATTAACTAGGCAGAAATAGATGCTGTGCATCATGATTCTGCAGCTGCTTTCCTGCACAGGGAAAGGGATACCCTGCTGCTGACTAAAACTGTATATACCGTATTTCCTCTCCTGTGTTGCTTTATTATCCAAAGTGAAAAATCTAATCTGCTGTAATTGGTAACTACTTTGCTACTGCTTGCCAATTCCTCAAGATTTTAGATACCATTTTACGAAATCTGCTTGAATTCTCCCCTACCTAGTTTGCCAGAGCAGGGCTAGGAACAAATGGCACGCGTCCCCACTGCAGCAAGTGGGAACTCCAGGCTTTGCTCGGCAGTACAGGGAATTACTAACACCAGCGTCTGTAAGCCTGCTGACCAGCACTCCCCATCTCTTTGCCCAGTGCGTTTTACCCTAGACTGCAGAGTACTTGCCTGGGGGAAGCAGCAGAAGAAACCATTCCGCCCGTGCCAAGCTCAGAGTTGTAATTCTGCCTAGTTGCTAGGAGACTATGCAGGAGGCTCGACGGGGCGGGGAGCCCGTAAAGAGCAGCGTGGCGAAAGCATGAACTTTCAGAAAAACGAGCAAGTGTCGTACACATGTGCAAATCGTAGATTTTCTGTGGCACGTTGCTCAGATGAACCTGAACGGGTTGTTTCAGGAATAGCAAGTGGCACCTTTTTAGCTGCAGTAGCTTTTCCCTGAAAAATGTGAAGCTCCTACTTGAAAGCTGGTGGGGCGAGAGCAGTTTTTTACATGTGGAAAATGATGTACTTAGCCAAAGCTACCTGGTTTTCTCAGTTGCCCTGTTATGCATGAGGACAGCTGTACCCTTCATGCACACAGCTGAGCTGTACCGAGACTGCCTACCACATATTGTCGCTTAATGTGATCCTTGTTTACTGGGTTTATTCTGTGACTGCACTATTCATAGACTTTACTGTTGACACATGGATATGACAGATCCTCTTTCACTCATTTTATTTTCCTGCCCTGTTGATTAGTGAGGAAACCTTGAAAATACAGATATTTTGATAAAGGAAATTATATAAGGAGTTTTGAAAGTTAAGTTTTGAAAATTTGATGTTTCTTACAAATTCAGTTATAAAGATGTCAAATAATTCAATTATTTGTTTTAGCGGTAATTCTGCAAGCAAGTCTATTTCCCTTCAGATTGTTATCTGCTCATATCCAGATAGGTAATTGAGTATGTAAAAATTACCCGTGGAGAAAAACTATTTACAGCCTTTTCATGTTTCATCCATTATGAACATTAAAAAGTATCAAGTATACAGATATATAACCTCAGAAGACCAAAAATCCAGAACCAACAGGACTTGAGGTCAGTCTGTTACAAAATATATGAGCCTTTGATTCCATTTATGGAAAAGACAGCCATCATCATGACATGCTAGTGCTATACAATTGAGAAATCAAACGCAATCGAAATGATACATAACAAAATTTCTGAACTTAAAAATATGTTCAAGAAAGTTGCTTATAACAAACAATCTCGACTTAATGAAACTGAGTAACTATGGTAGCGTTGGGTAACACAATTTTTCTTTCCAAAAGACTACAATATCCATTGCTTTCCCTGATGCCATTATTTCTCTCATTTGATATAATATAAAGAGTTCCTGATTGTTTGCCAAATCACTGGCAGAGTTAGGCTTAGAAACTATACAGGCTCAACAAAAACAAACAAACAACGAGAAAGAGAAAGCTGCAGATAGTAATGGGCCTGTCTACTAGAACTCAATCTTTGTATCAGCAATCACAACAGCAGCACCAAAATTAAAACCTAAGGAGCAACAAAAAGCCTGGAAATCTGTCATGAAATATTGACAAAGTTCTTGTAATAAACTCTTTTAAGTACTGATGACTAGTGCAAATCATTAATTATGTGTGTCTCTCATGCAAAGCTTGAATTCTGTAAAAAAGAAAAACAAATTTAAAACAATTTTAAGAAACAACACCCACAGAATCCCTCTGGCATGGAGAAACGTCTGCTCTCTGTTCGACTGGCTGGCTGTCAAAAAGTTTACAAAATCTATGTGTGCCACACGTAGCGTGAACAATCATTTTCCTCATTCACTAAACAAATTCGTAATTTAATTTTGTATGTTCTACTTCTTTATTACATAATGAGAAAAATAAAGACAAAAAATGTCCGCAGTAATTGTTAAGTCTGAAAACTTATGTTTCT
This sequence comes from Phalacrocorax aristotelis, assembly GCF_949628215.1. Taxonomy (NCBI): domain Eukaryota; kingdom Metazoa; phylum Chordata; class Aves; order Suliformes; family Phalacrocoracidae; genus Phalacrocorax; species Phalacrocorax aristotelis. The sequence continues at coordinate 47,378,592 of NC_134311.1, forward strand.
TTTTTTTTTCCTATTTCATGGCAATTTGTGCTTCGTTTTAGGAGTAGAATGTATTTTTAGCAGCTTAGAATGTTTTTCTTGAATCAAACAAAAGAAAATTGACTTCCTGAGAGGCCCCCATGTTCCCAGTAATGGTCTCCAAGCAATTATGAAAATTCTTTAGAGTTTGTACTCAGCAAACAACTTTTAACAGGAAGGAATGTATTTGTTATCGGACTGATTGAAACTCTTCACACACTTTCGCCTCTTGCAGTTTCATTTATTTCTTTGTAAGTGCCTGAGATCTGTAGGAAGTTTTAGATGTGAAATCCTTCCTCTGCTAAGTGCCTTACTGCCGTCGGGACTGGACTAGAAACAATTCCTCCGGAGTGAAGTTAATCCTGCAGGGAGGGAGTAGTATGATGCGATAAGTTTATAAAAGCCATCTGAAGCCATGAAATGACCCGTCTGCAAAAGCCTGTTATAAAAATGCGAGTGAAGAAACGAACTCGTCAAGCCTGGCCTGCGAGGGCTAAACAAAAATATTTGGGCATTTATTTAAATTTTTAAAATGCGATTGCAAGCGATTTACCGCTTCCCGCCTCCCAGCCTCCGTTCATCATCCCGTTCGGGGCACCGGTGTGTAGCATTGCTGTTACACCCTTGATGCCCCCGGGAGGACTGAGGGACCCGGCGCGAACCCACGTAGGGAGACGCTGGAACGGCGCAAGCGGCGGCTCTGCCCTCCCGCGGGCACTCGCCCGCCCCCGCTGCACCCTCCTTCCCCCCGGCGACCTCCAGCCCCAGCCTGCGGACAACGCACCGCCCCACGGAGGGATCCCGCTCCCGCCACCGCCCCACGCGGGGACCCTGCTTCCCGCCGCCCGCCCCCTCCAGGCAGCCCCACCCACAGCCCCACGCTCCCCATTGGCTGTCGCCCTCCTAATATCCAAATGAAGGCGGCGGCCCTGCTGTGTGCGGCAGCCGCCAGGCGGAAGCGGAGAGCCGCGCTTCCCGCGCCCGGCCGCCGCTGCCGCCGCCGCCGGCGGCAGGGGCGGCCTATCGCCGAGGCTGGAAGGAGGCCCGGGCTGCCGCCGGTCACCAGCACCGCCCGCCCGCTCCGGCCAGCGCCCGGGGGCAGGGGCACGCGTGCTGCGGCGCGCAGAAGCAGCCCAGCGGTAACGCGCGTCTCTGTGTGTGTGCGTGGTGTATATATATTATATAGAAGTTGAAATGTAAAAAACTTTAATTGGACCGCGTTCAAGTCAGCCGCCACCGAAACGTGCTCTGCAGCCTGGCAGTTCAAAGGAGGAAGGAAGACGGGGAAGGGAGGAGGGAGGAGGAGGAGGAGCGGGCGGAGGCGGGGGGCTGCCCGCACCCGCCGCCTGCGGCTTTGCCGCCTTTTCTCTCGCTCCGGCCAAGGATTTTCATCCCGCTCGGTGTCAAGCGAAAAGCCGGCAATAGAACCAAAATCCAGACAAAGCCAACAGCCAGCCTGAACAAATAATAATACTTCTCTCCCCCTCGCCCCCAAAAAACCCCCACCAAACCACCACCAACAATCAAACCAAAACAAAAACCAAACACGCCACTCCAAAACAAAAGACAGAAGTCCACTTCTGGAAATCAATTTAAAAAAAAACACCCAAACAACCCAACAACAAAAAGACGCCAACACACTGAGTCCTTGAGAAAAGAATAGATC
>NC_134311.1:47380475-47453966 GCF_949628215.1 Phalacrocorax aristotelis
ACATTTCCTGCTTCAACTTTCCCCCTCCCCCTTCTTCTCTGGCAGGCAACTATCAGTTAAATGCTGGAAAGGAATATTGCAAATGCTACTTTATTTGTACCTTGCAGACAGTTCTTCTTCGCTCTTTCTTGTTGCTGTAGAGATTGCTTCTTTACTCATGTTGTAATGCAATACTTTCTCTCTGGCTATCTTGGTGGTTTTCATAGTTAATGGACTGCAGTGTTAACGTATGATATTGAGGAAATGGCATTGCTGTTGTGTATGGTCTGCTCGATAAAATTGTCTGGAGGGTTGTGCTGGTCTCTTTCACGCTGTATTGCAGGATACAGTGTTCAGGTGGCATTCCTGGCTTGTTTTTAAAGTTACTTCAGAGGGTTTCTTTTCATTCCTTTCTTTTTTTTTTTCACTGATGTTTTGTTGCGGGACCTGTGTGTGTATTTTAATTCATTCCTTTCTCTTGTATGTCAGTGTGTATGTGTGCGTGTCTGTCTGTCTGTCTGCTTTCCCTCTTGTCCTCTCTTCGCCTGTGTGTCTGGGCCACATTTTAATGCACAATATCCCATCCATTAAGTTGTGGTTGAATGCGGAGTGTGTGAGGACTTGGCAGCTCTCAGGTTGAAGGGGGCGGGGAAGCCAGTTTCGACTCTGACACAAGATGCCGATGTGGCGTGATCTGAATTATTATTAGGGCTGCGAACATGGCCATCCTCTCCTCCCGCTGCTGGAAAGCGCTGCCATTGAACTTGAGACGGGACAGAGAAGATCTCCAACTTTTTTTTTTTTTTTAAGTACAGTAGCTGGCAGGGAAAAGGCGCCAAAACACACAAGATTTAACTCGTAATGTTCTCTGAAACGGTTTGAGCTGCAGTGCTTACGATTTTAACTTTGAATCACAAGAAAAGAAATAAAGCACTTTTATAATTCTAATTTGGGCAGACATTTAAATCCGGCTTCTAGACACTGTGTCCCGTCCCCCTGTCCCCCCACCATATTCTCAAAATCTGGCAAGTGATATAAACTGTCAGAAAAGATGGTGCCGAGATTTTGTTGTTATCATTGTAGTTGCTGTTTATGTCCAGGACATTTAGGATCAGCAAATATAAATTTTTAAAGAATTTACTATATGGATAAAAGGCCTTCATGCCTCTGTAAGGCTGAGAATGTGACCTGCAGTAAGTACAAAAACTGCACCATTGTGTAACACAAAATGCTGTGGTTTACAGCTTTACACTTGAGGTTCGATGTTTTCATTTGCTGGTTTGGGAGCTATGGAAAGCTCAGGTAGTATTGTCCCTGTCAAACCATACGTGGACACGGGTCAAGCGCAGACACCCTTCATATGTATGTGTGTCTCTGTATAGCGTCAATAGTATGTTTCTTTACTTTTGATGGTATACATGCACACCTTCTATCTGATCATACATATACACAGTTTATATACATTGTGTTTCTTCTGATCACCCAGAAACAAACAAAAAAAAAGTGCTAGTAAATATTTTGATACATATATTTATAGGTGTGATACTATACTGACTTCGAAGTTTTACTGATCGCTGTTCGCAAGTCATAAATACCTTCCAATTCAGCCTCATATGAAATGCATCGAGGTCCTGTAAACCAATGTGTTAGCAGTTTGCATATTTGACTAGTTATGTTTGTTCCCTAAATATTTTCTCCCCAATTTTCTGTGCATTTACATATGTTTATATATACACATATATCTATATGCACGCATGATACTCCTCTACATACGTAAGAAAAGTGACCAAGGCTCTGATTATGCCAAGGACGTGAAACTACTTTGTCGTTTTATGTGATGGTACAAGAAGTCTTGTAAGGTGCAAAGACTAGTCATACAGATAGAATCGCCATTAGATAACACTATGATAATATAATACAGTTTAGGTTGTTACACGTAGTTGATGTGCAACATAACCTACACTGAATTTGTGCTGCTCAGTATTTATGTATGTACCTAAGTAATTGTATATCTAATGCACATGTGTGTGAATGGTATTTTCTAACAAAGGGTGGAAAATAAGTTAACCATATTCCTGTTAAACTAGACATAAAAAACACTTTAAAGCTTGTATTTTGTTATCACAGAGACCTCTTAAGTAAAATTTTTGAACTGGTTCCCAGATACTGAATATTTTGGATAAAATGCCATACACCAGAATAATTTTTTTTTCTGATTTTCACAAAGAGACTACTGGAATTTTAATGAAAATTTGATTTCTTAGAAGTTCGGTATGTGTATGTTTAGATAGTCTGTGAAACTGCACACTTGTATCTCGAGAGACTCTTAGGCTGCACACTTCAGCATTAGCAATATGTTTCTCTTTGATTTTTGATGCATAATAGTAGTCTTGTGCTCCAGAACTTTAGAGAGTTGAGCAGTTGTCTGGCCAAAGGGCATCTTCTCAAATTCTGCTTTAGGAAGGGTAGAGGTGGCCTAACTGGCCTTTCCAATTTTAACACTATTATCTCTGAAGTCCAAGGGCAGTGCCACTTTGCAGCATGTGGTAAAGTTTGTGATCATTGTCTGTGAGGATGAGAGGGACAAAACCAGGTTTCAGTGCAAGCCTGACATACCAGGATCTGCACCGCTGGTGGAAAACTGCTCTGGGGAGCTAGGGGCGGGTGGTGGGGAGGAAGCCCATTGGTGCATGGTGTCAGAAACCCTTTCTGGTTCTTTCCTGAGATGAGCTGTCTCAGATCCTGCAGTGTAGGCAGTGGATGTCCCTCTGTCCCGGTCACACTGGCCAGAGGTGGGTGGGAGGCATGTCAGGGGCGTGGAGGCAGCCCCCCATCTGGAGGGTGCATGCTCTCAGGGAGGGTGATTCACACATAGCTTCAGTATTTGCCATTTACTGGTGTGAAAGGTGCCTTTTCTTCCTCAATGTGCATTTTTGCTGCGTGAAGTTTTATAGCATGCGTGTGCGTGTGCTCAGCTGTGCATGTGTGTCTCAGCATGTGTTATCAGTGTTCACATTACATCCCGCCTGAGGGCAGGATCCCTCAGGCCATCCCAGCCCCAGGGAGTTGAGAACAGCTCCTGGTGTCTCTCACCAGGAAGGTCAGAGGGTGACTTTCATTTTCTTAATTGCCCACATTGAAATGATAGCTGAACTTCCAGATACAGCGTAGAGGTTGGTATAGCTCTGGAAGTGAGGACAAAAAGCAGCTGTCCCCCAGCCCAGAGCCTCAAGGGTAGAGCACTTGCAGCAGTAGCAGGGTTTTTAGTGTGTGGGGTGGGAGAGAAGGGTTTTTAGGGAGATGGGAAGTTAATGCAAGCTAGGACTTGAAAGCAATTGAACTACTTTTCAACAAGGTCTCCCTGCATGCCAGGGCCCAGCCACTGTGGCTGCTGTTTCTCCAGCCTAACCCAGTTCCCACATACCTATTTACGTACCTCTGCAAGGAAGTGGTAGAGAGTTGCCATTTTTTATTATTTTAATGGAGGTCTTTCTCCGTTCTTGAAAGAATCTCTTACTTGCTTTGCTGTGAAAGGAGCTGGGGTGGACGGGTGGGATGTGTGTGTGTTTGTTTGTGTATGGAGGCATGTGCACATGTGGGGAGGGTTCTCCCAGAATAAAGCCTCCCTCCTGTATGGGTTCCTACTGAGGTTAACCAGGAGGAACAGAGCCAAAACATGTCTCCTGGGTCCCCAGTTCAACCTTCTTTCACTGATGCACTGGGAGCCTGTGGGTCAAGCTGGAGGCAAACCCATGGCAACCTCTGCCATGCCAGCCTTGCCTCCTAGGTCATGCAGTAGACAAGATGCTACTTGAGCCATGCTGGCCAGGCAGCACCATTTCCCCCACAATGCCTTTGCATGAGGGGCCTGCTCTGGGGAGGGTCTGGCTTTGCTGTGATGTCCAGCAGCGCTATTCAAGGGGGTACTGGCATATGTTGTGGGGCTGGCTGGGCTCAGCCCCCCTTGTCTGCTCTGGGTAGGCATGCAAGCTCACCCTCAGTGAGCTCCTGTTGGGGATGCAAACCCAATCTCAACCTGATTCCACAGCCCATTGCAGTAGCGAGAGCTGCAGAAAGCACCCAGCTTGGTGTCTGTCCTTACCTTGCTCCATTTGCTTTTCCCTGCTTGCCTCTCCTTGCTTCCGAGACCTTGCCAGGTGGTTCTTGCTTTTAGTGCACAGGTCTCTAGTGCAAAGCGGTCCCTTGGCCAGGACCTGGGAGGGAGCAGGGCCTTCTGCAAGCCCTGCCTGGTAAAGGGGGGACTGCTCACTTCCAGGCTGCTCACAGGGGCAGCCTAGCTGATGTAGTGTGGGGGGCTTGCCCTGATCCTCGAGAGAAGAGGGACGGAGGGGGGTTATTAGGGTTTTAAATCAGGTCTGCAATAATGGCTTGTTGTGTAAGAGCTCAAGTGCTCAAAGAGGTGTGTTCAAGGACATCAGTGCACTTGTGCCAAGGGGAATGTCTTTTATGGTAAATTAACTCCAGTTAAATTGAATATTTATTCAAAGGGAAACTCCAGTATTTAAAGCTGGCGTTATCAGCTTTTTGCAGTGTCTGGGTAAAGGAAAAGATGATAGGATTTGGGGGGGTATTCTACACCAGATATGAAAATAAATTTTGCTCATTGTGGTTAACCCCGAGTTCGCCTCATCCCTTCTTGCCTAAGCGCATGCTCTGAACTTCTCACTTATCAGTGTGGTCTGTAGGAGGGAAGAACCGCGGCTGTCGCTTGAACCCTTCAAACCTGAGGGAACTGGGCAAGTGTAGCCAGAGACTGAGCCTGGGGATGCGGCGTGGATTCTGCAAGGGTTAACGCGTTGGGCTCTTGCCGTTTCCGTTGACATTACCTGTCTAATACGGGCTCCCTCCTTCCCCCGCCCATCCCCCTGCTTCTTTTGGTTTGTAAATTTATGGGAATTGCAGCTGGTAGACTTGGCAAGCTCCCCTCATTAAGAGCCCTCTTTGAAAATGGGCTGTGTTTGAGCATTTCCCTAATGAGGACAGGACGGGGTTAAAAAGTGACCATTTCATGGTTGACTTGAACCTGCCTACTTTCCTTGATGTGTCGTTGTGAAATGCCTGACGTGAATAAACTCTCACTTTGGGCAGGGAGGAAGCCCCGCGGTCCCTCCGGGACGCCGCCGGGGGCCGCGCACCGGCACCGGGAGGCGGCACCGGTGCCGCTCCCTCCCGCAGGCGGCAGCGGCGGTCCTGGGGGGTGGGTCGCACACACCGAGCACACCTCTCTTCCTCCCCCCCGACCCCCCCCCCCCCCCGCAGCCGTGCACTGCATCCCAGCCTTCCTCACAGCAGCAGGATTAAGTTTCGGTCACTACTCCCTCCCCGCCGACCCTTCTGCTCCCCGATAAATGCTATCCCGGGAGTATGAAAGCAGACCGCGCGACCTGTTGCTGCCGCCCGGGAGCCGGGACACCCCCCGCCGCCGCCCGGGGGGGACCCCTTCCAGCGCCGGGACTGCGGCGACCGGCGGTCCAGTGTCCGGTACCCCCCGCCTTGGGATGGGGGGGCAGCGGAGGGGGCTGCTCCCCTGGTGACCCCTGCGGCGGGATGCGAGGTGGGGCTGCCGAGGGGGGAGCGGGGGCGTCTGTGCCCAGCCGCCATTGACAAAATCGCACCCCGAAAGGAGGAGAAAGAAAAGAAACCTCCTGCAGATGGCAGACACCCCCCCCGCCCCCCCCCCCGCCGCCGCTGCTTTCCCGCCTCCCCCAGCAACTTTCTCCCACCAGAAGAGGGAAAATGAGTGATGTTTGCAAAACGTGCTGGTTCCTTCTGCGGCGTTCGATGGTTGATTGATACAGAGGGAGGGCAGAGGAGGGGGATCTGGTGGAGAAGGAATGTGTGTGCAGGAGGAGGAGGAGTAGGAGTGTACGCGGTGATTGTGTAATTAAATAATTAAAAAAAATACTTAAGTCTCATTTGGGGAGAGAGCTGGAACGGGGTCCGGAGGGTGTAACCGGTGAAATTTTGCAACTTCTAACTTTTGCAGAGCGTGGGGGGACGGGGACGGCGGGAGCAAGTCGGGAGGGAGAGATTTATCGTTTGAATTTTCAAGCGATCACTTTTATTACAGCGGGCGTTCGGAAGGCAGCCCCTCACCCCTGCCCGCAGAGGGAGGGTGGGGGGGCACGGGGGGCCGGCAGGCCGCGCGCTGCCCGCCCGCGGGGCGCGCTCCCGCGCCGCTCGCTCCCGCCCGCACGGTCGCTGCCCTGCGAAGTTTGCCTGCCATCACTCTCCGGGATTTTCCTTCGCCGCTGCGGGCTGTAACCTTGAACTTTGGAAGCGTGGTGACAGTGCCGTAATAACCCACCAGCAACAACTTCTTAAAAAAAAAAGGGATTAAAAAAAAAAAAGGCCAAAAAAAAAAAAATCCTCCCGCCCACCCTCCCCCCCCCCCCCCCGAGTCCTTCCCCCCTCGTCTGCCAAACAACCACCAGCAGCAGCAGCAGCAAAAGCAAGACTCCCGCGCCGCCGACTACAAGAGGGTTAAAAGTGTAGATTGGATTTCACCCCGGGAAATCTAGCACACGGAGTGAACTTGAATCTTTGGCTATTTAAGGAGGACTGGGGTTTGTTGTGAAGTTGTGGTGATCCAGGGCAGAGCCCGTCCTGATTGATTTCATCTTCCTTGAGTCTCAGATGGCTGTAAAATGAATAGATGAAATTATTCCTTTCTGAGGCTTTTCTTAGGGGCTCTCCGGGCAGCGTGTTCTCAAAGCGAAGTCATGATGTATTCTCCAATCTGTCTCACTCAGGTATAGACGCGTTTTATTTAATTTATCTCATAATTTATTTATTTATTTTCACGTGTCGTGGTGTTTTTTTTTTTAATTATTTTTATGTGTATGCGAGTTGTTAATGAGTCATTGCTTGTAATGGTAACGGGTTAAAAGCGCAGTTATAACTGCCTGTCAGATCCAAACTCCTCTCGCAGGAGGGAATAGTAGAGAATAAACTGTAGCAGGCCATTGTTTTGGGGAGACCCATTCAAAGTGTCACCCATAGACAAACGCTGTTAATTGTTGGTGCGTAAGAAGTCAAAGGTTATTAAGAAAATGGAAATGAGCATAATTACGCTAAAAAGACGGTTTGAGAAGTATTGATTTGATTGGAATAAAACGGTTTGCTCTTTTCAGCTCGCCGGCATACGCAGAGTCTGATGAAAGGGTTTGAAAGGAAAAGTGGTGGTTTTGACAAAAAATGAGCGCTCGCCGGCGCGAAGTAATCCCGTCTTATGCTTAATTAATAATACGTAGCCTGCCAACGACGAGGGCGGCGTGAGCGGGAGTGACCAGGCTCTGCAGTAGTTTCTTCCCCGGTTGTGGAGGGGCACGGCGTGTCCCCGTTCCCCCCCCGCCACCGCCGGCCCCCGCCCCACCTGCAACCCTCGGGGGCCGGCGTGCCTCCTCCCGGGAGGGGGAACAAGCTAGCCGGCTCCTATTTTATTTTATTTTATTTTATTTTATTTTATTTTATTTTATTTTATTTTATTTTATTTTATTTTATTTTATTTTATTTTATTTTATTTTTATTTTTCACGACGGCACTTGCAGCCGCTGCCGGTGGCCGGCGGGCGGCTGTCAGCGGGGCCGGCGGGAGGGAGCGGATCGCGGAGCGGGGCGGCACGGGCAGGGGGGTCCCGTCCCCCCGTTTCCCCCCCGGCTTTTTGAGACCCTGAAGGGGCTGAGGGAGCGGACTCGGGAAGCTTCCCCCGGAGCCCCCGCCGCGTCCTTACGTAATGGGGAGCGGGCGCCGGGGCACCGGAGCCCCGTTCCGGAGAGTAAACCCGGTCTGTAGAGCCGGGGGATAGTTTTCAGAAGCTTTTGTGAAAGTCTGTCTTAGGAGGATGTGATGTAAACTGATGGAGCGATAACTGCTTGCTTCCACATTGGTGCGACGAATAGCTAAAGGAGCAGAAAATGTGCGAAAGTAACGTCTCCCGCAACGCTGTTATTAAGAGGCCAACGGGGCACTTACAGTTGCGCGGTGAATAAATAAATAAATATGATTTGGGTTATTCCACAATTAGAAAGCATTGTAATTCAAAAAGACTGAAGTATTCATAAATTGTGAATGAAGATGGAAACAATGATAAGGCTTATTCAGTGATTGGATACAGTCCTGTAGCTTTTTGGCTGACACATTTTTTATTGTTTATATTTTGTTTGGCATCTAAGTGTGATTGACTTAGATATGGATATTTTCAGCAAATAAATGTGAGCTGCAGCAGAGCAAAGCTGGAAAAGAGTACTGTGGAGATATTTTGTCTCCAAAAGAGAAATGAATGCACATGGGGAGCGTTTCGTGTAAGAGATACGCATGTGCTTACAAGTACATGCATTGAAATAATTGCTTATGACGGAATCTGCAATTAGTAAAAATTAATTCTGTGTGGGCTGTCCATCCTGTGGAATTATTGACAGGCAATAAGACCTCTGCACCAGAGTATAAACCCAAGAGTACAACTTAAGAAAGCAGTTTTTACACTGGAAACACACACGTTTTCATTACCACCTCTGTTACAGCGAGTAGTTCATTTTGCTGTTGCCTGCCCTGATGACTTTTTTTTTCCCCCCATATGTTTGCTTTTTGGACTCGCAAATGTAACAAATTTCCTTATTCTGTACAAACCTGTATTAAAATACCACACTCAGGTGTATACAAAAACACAGCACTTCGACAGCCATAAACACAAGAAAGCAATTCCTGGCTTTTGTGCATTGATAACTTCTACACAATATTTTACAGTCATGCTGTATCATGTGCCATGCAGATACAGTTCCCATTTGGAGGTATGTAGATGGGACACAGTCACAGCAAATTGATTTTAATTTGGAATATTTCTCTACCTATTTGGAATGATAAAGGCATTTTAAAAATCATATTTCCCCTCCATAAATTAAAAGTTAAGATTACACTGGCAATAAGAATTTATACTTTGTCTTATTTATTTATTCAAAGCAAAAGATCGATTAATCTTATTTTGAGTTGTGACCAAGTTAAAGTAGTACTGCCAAAATTGTTCTCTCTATTGTGTTCTCTGTCTCTAGGGCTCTTGTGGTGCACGTTGACTGTTATAGTGTGTACTCAGAAGAAAATATTTAGTAAAAGTTCTAAGCATAGAACACCTGTACAGACCGAGCTCCTTGAAAAAGCCATAGCCCAGTTTGTGCAGAGACAGTGCTGACGCACCTTTCAGAAACAAGTGTAAAATCCAAAGTACAGCTTTAAAACAAACCTTTGCAATTCGAATGTTACCCACCACTCTCTCAGTAAAAGTTTGGTGGGTGTAAAATAACTCCGAGGAAGAATTAAGTCTTACCAAGTGCAGTTTAATTTTTTGGGGGTCCTTTCTTCTCCTTTCCATATGCTTCTTTCTCCCTGCTTTGGAATGAGTGTAAACTGCATTTATCTTTCTTGCTGAGGCATGATAGGATGCAGTTACCGCATGCCTGTAAGTGCTTGGTCTCTTGTGATATTTTTGCTGTGGTTTATTTTTATATTATGGTGGTCCCGGAAACTTGGAATATGTTGTCATTTTCTTTCCCTCCTAGAATATGTTGTTTCATTAGGCACAGAGAAAATCTATGCAGAGAAATTGAGTACATGAAGTTTTCTGTATAAAATTTCCAGACTTCTGCCTGGTATATTTATTGTACGGTCCCTACTTCAAACTTGCATGAATTGATACAAAGTTCATGAAAGTGGAAGATAAGAGAAGGGCGCTGCATTTCCTCTTTACCTTTTCCAAAAAGAAAACCTGGCCTATCTATCGTCACTAGATGACTGGTATTTTTCCTTTTATTTACAAGCTACGTAGATACTATATAGTAACTTCCATTTTAATTTAAATTGTCAGTGCACAATGGTTCACCTGAGCCATTTGATATGACATTTGAAAATCTTACTTCCATGAATCACTTTATTGCAAGAGCTACTGTGGCACATGGGTAAGTGCCACATAAAAAAGATATTTCAATATTGTCTGTATGAATATTAAGGGAGAAAAAAATCAAATTCAGTAGATGGCTTTTAAGGAGGTTTAGTGGAGAATGTGTGTGATTAATTGCAAATCTCCATTTAGGATCATTTTTATGGCCACTTCTTGTCAAGTAATGTTTCATTTGAAAGGACTCCAGATGCACAATGAATCTCTCAAAGATACCTGATAATATTGCTTTAGAACAGGATGTTCTTTGCTGTGTTTCTCCTTCACACTCTTTCACATATATTTATAGCTTTAGGACTTAATGATATTATGAAAGAAAAGTCTGAACACAGTTTTAAAAAGGGTTTTTTTTCCTCCTTCTCTTTTCACTCATTGAATAGGAAACATGCAGCCACTACCAATTGGAATGTAAAAAGTGGAATTTTTCTGTATAAAAATTTTCATAGAGGTAAAATGCTATAGGTTATTATTGTAATATTGTGTGCATTACCTAAAGGCATAGCCACTCCAAAATAGTTTGTGATGTTCTTCTCAAAAATGAAAACTACATGTGCAGTATTGCAGCAAAGTAGAATATTTCCACATTAGTTTTATTGCTGTTTTAAGTTATAAATGCTGAAGTCTGTTTAGATGAAGGAGTAATCATTGTAAGGGGGCAAAAATTAATTTCTCCCAAAGCTCTTCAGCCCCATGCCTTCTCCCCACCTTTAGTGCCAGCTGTTAGAATTTTCAAAATCTGTAGTAAATCTGGTTTATTCAGTCTAAAATGAATTGCAGATATTTAACAGTGCAGTTTTTATGTGTACGTTATTTTTTTTCTTATTTTTATTTGAATACTTCGATTAAGATGACTTCTGTAGAAGAAAAAATAAACTTTCTTTAGTAGTTATAATTGAGGGGAAAAACCCCATGGGTTCGGAAAGCGTATGAAGATAGGAAAGTCTTATCATGGGCTGTGGTTACTCAAAGCAGTATTGCCTTCCCACACAAAGAACAGATTGTGGTTTAACTCTTTCCATGTCCTACTTTTATGTGGCAGTATAGTATCGGAATTGTTCAAATCTCTGCTGGAAACTACTAATAAGTTTGATTATTGCCTTTGCGGCTCTTTGTCAAGCATCGTACTGTAACACAATCATTTATGTATTGAATTATATTCTGATATTGTTTCTTTCCTTTTTAAAATTTAATTTTATTTTAATTTTATTTTTTTCTGCGAAGGTAACATGGTCTTAGGTAAAATGCTTGCAACTTTTCTGTTTTCTGTTTGATTTGTGGACAGTTAGGGAAGAGACGTAACTAGATCTAGGTTTTTTTTTTAGCATTCAGGAGATTTTGAACTTTGTTTGAAATTCGAAGATTTAAACGCAAAATTCTTGGCCTGAAGCTTCTACAATGGCAGTCTGAACTCTGTATAATTGAGATCATTAGTTATACTTTCTTCTTTTTTAAACCTAGTGGAGTTAATCAGCCTATTGATTAAACATAATTCATTCCTTGTTTAGCAGTGTTGCTAAAATATTAGTATGTTAATTGTATTCTTGAATATAATAGTATAAAAAAGGTTCAATTTTAGTTTGATTGCACCGTGCCACTCAGCGTGATGAGAAACCTGCATGGTATTTAAAACTAAGTATGCCTGCACACAGGCAGAAAGATACCTGCCCTAAGGTCTCCCTTCCAAACCAAAATACAGTAATGTTTGATAAGCAGATCGTGTTGTTTTAAACAGTGGATTTGCTCACAGAAAAGAGGCAGTAGTTTTTGGGAAAGGCCTATTTAGATATTAACATGGATGTGTAGGATGGTACTTTAAGCAGACAAAACAAATTAATTTAATTGCTATAGGATGTATTTGCAGACGACAACTAAGCATTACCGCCTTAATGCAATCCATATCGCTGCTAGGCAGAAGATAAGAACTTGCAGGTGAAGCCGGATGACAGAAAGGGATATTTTTGAACTGTAAATAAATTACATGGATTTCACAAAAGCAGCATTTGTCCAGCGGTGCACTCGTAATGTCACTCTGCCACAGCATGCAGAAACACAAAGAATGCAAAGTTTGTGCCAAGTTGCCATTTTTCATTGTACACCTCAGATTGATTTTTAAGGGGTTTAGAATAATTGCCACACTCATGTGATCAGTTAACAAATTAACTGACTCTGTGGGGCTTCAAAACCCACAGTGGAGCTGCCGGAAGAACATAAATGTAATTTTTGTTCTCAACTTCATAAACTTTTATTTTACAGAGTTTGGGGGCGGTGGGAGGGAAGCCCAAGGAGCTGAAAGTACAGAAGCTTCTGTTCAGGATTTGTATACGACACAGTGTGTCTTTTGCCCACTTTCCCTTACCATGTACTGGTTTCTCTAGTTACCACCACTGGAATGGTGCTGTTTCAGTGCTGGAATGTTGGACGTTTGATAAGAAAATGGATCAAGTTTAATGGCGCATGCTCTTTGTGCCACCAGCAGTCTCTTGCTGAGAGCATGCTCCAAAAGCGGGAACTGTGTGGCATTACACTGAGCATGTATATGCTTTGTGTTTCTGTGCCACAGAGAAGAGAAATGAACTGTGGCATTCGCCTCAGCCTTCTGAACGTTTCTGCTCAGATTTTTTAAATCCGTATAGTGTTCTCTTTGTGCAATGGTACTTTTCTTGATGTTAGCCGTTCACTGAGATATTTAAATGTTAGGAACAAAACATCTTGATAGCATCTCTTTTAAATGATGTTGTCTCTGCAGCGTTGCGGGATGAAGTGAGGGAAGGCATGAAAAATAAAACCTTCGTATGGTTCTCTCAAAGAGTGAAATATGGGGAAAATGTGATTCTCTGTGTACTTTTTGTCTGCTGCCTGACAGTGGTAGTAATTGCATAAAAAGGTGTTATGCAGAAATTTGCGTAAATTTTAAGTGTTTATTCTCTTCGTCTTGGATTTCACTGTAAGATTTTCAGAAACCTTTCTTGATGCTTCTTTGATTATGAGAACTTACTGACTTTGAGTTTTCTTCTTCTCTTCTGTTTTTTTCCCTCCACTTCTTTCCACAGGATGAATTTCACCCGTTCATTGAGGCACTTCTTCCACACGTCCGTGCAATTGCCTATACTTGGTTCAACCTTCAGGCTCGAAAACGCAAGTACTTTAAAAAACATGAGAAACGAATGTCAAAGGATGAGGAAAGAGCAGTCAAGGATGAGCTACTTAGCGAAAAGCCTGAAATTAAACAGAAGTGGGCATCCAGGCTCCTGGCCAAGCTGCGCAAAGATATTCGCCAAGAGTTCCGGGAGGATTTTGTGCTCACGGTGACTGGGAAGAAGCACCCATGCTGTGTATTGTCCAATCCTGACCAGAAGGGTAAGATTAGGAGAATCGACTGCCTGCGACAGGCTGACAAAGTCTGGCGTCTGGATCTAGTCATGGTGATCCTGTTCAAAGGCATCCCCTTGGAAAGTACAGATGGAGAGCGGCTCATGAAATCCCCACATTGCACAAATCCAGCACTTTGCGTCCAGCCACATCACATAACAGTATCAGTCAAGGAGCTTGATTTGTTTTTGGCATACTACGTGCAGGAGCAAGGTAGGAAGCAGATTGTCATGTTTCTATGTTAGTATGTCAAACTCTGATTCCAGGTAGCCCTATTTCCCCTATGGGCTGGCTTCCAGTGAAACATTGTTCTGTGGTCTATATATGTAATGTGGGTACATATCCATATGTAAATCAGCATGTATACGTATATACTTACATACACACGCATTCCTACAGACCTATGTAAATGACATGTATGTTTGACATACATGCCTTGCTCGCTTCCAAGAGAGAGTGGGACATACCAAAGTAGTACTTCAGCTCTGCTGAAGTTGCCTTTTTTTTTTTTGGTCAGATAGTGGCAATATATTGCGTAGTCAGTCACGACTTTGGAAAACATTCTTCACGTTTTTCAGGTTGGGTTTTTTTTTTACTTCCCCCAGTACTGTTAGTAACAGATGCAGGTATATGCAATTGCACAATCACAATAAATTCTACAAATATTTATTATTGTCTTTGTAGTTACAAATAATTAAGAATTCATCCTTAAGCTGATAAACCTACTCTCAATTTGAAGAGCAATTGCAGACTTTCTCACTTCTATAAAATAAAACATGAAAAAACTTCAGCACAGAACTACTGCTTTGTAAATACCATATATTAGACAGAATTACAGCATACAGTACTTAAGGTTTTATTTGCATTTTACCTTACTAGCTCATCTTACCTATCTGACCTTTAAAACAAAGATCCAGGTTCTAATATTTCAAGAGAATTTTCCATGAAAAGTATATTTTCATAATCACACTTGTATACTTAATTTTATTTGGCAGATAATTGAAATGTGGAAAATTGCAGGAGCACGATGGAAAAGCTTCTTTAACTGAGTTTTATAAAATGAAAATAAAACCAGGGCTTCTTATAATCATGTATTAGAGAAAAAACTGCTAGTCATATTGCATATTCAGACAATAATACTCACAGGCAGGTTCCCCAAAATTTTAAATGGCTGTGAGTATATAAAGGTTTTTCCCTCCAATACTAAGCCTTCCAAAATGCTTTTTCTCAGCGAGGGCTCATTTTGGATCTTTCTGGCGATTATACCATCCTCTGGACATCTTTGTATTGCTGACTGATCAGCAGTAATAAAGCATTTCTTTTTTAGCTGCAGATCTCAACTAGGGAAAGTTTGGCCAGCTGCAGATGGTGGGCCATTTCACAACTTGGCCTGGTAGTAGGCAGAAATGGCCTGCAGAAGGGCAGATGGCAGGCTGTTATCTGGTGCCTTGTACACAACTGTGGGATTTAACTGAAAAACAAACGTAATGGATTTTGTTAGTAACAAAAAAGTAAAATTGCACATGTCTTTGTTCAGTGTGCACTCATTCTTTAAAAGAACAGATACACAACGCAACCTTTTTGTTGTCAGTGAATTTGTCTTTTAGCATTTACTCACGCATATAGACCACTATGCTTACATGAACATATAAATAGGTTTCACTTTTTTTGATTATTTATCATGAAAAAATATGGTTCATAATTTTGTTCTGGGTTTTTTTCCCTGCTTGTAATTTTTGTATTTTTCTTTCCACAGCAGTAGACAGCACTTAGATATTTTGCAGTGACTTTAAGTAGCTGCAGAGTGTGGTAAATCTGATCCCCAATAACATAGGAAGAAAGATTTCTTTGATACCATTAAGCAAAATAGCTTATTTAAAAATAACTTGTACCTTTAAACTTTTGTGAAGAAAAACTCAAATGATATTTTGAATGCATATTTTGCAAGACATAGCTTACTGATTAATTCTAGTGGATTTACCTGCCTCTACAGGTAAAGGGAGGCAAAACAGTTTAAGTAGCTCTTGAGCCGAAGAAGCTGGAGTCAGAGTACTCTTACACACTGTCCACTTTTAAATTGTTGGAAGCCAGTAACTTGAAGTGGGAGAAAGAATTGCAGGTCATAGCTGATTTTATTGATTTAAGGATTCAGAATAGGAGTTTATTTAAAACACTTGTCTAATCAGAAATGAGTAAGATAAGCGTGCTGTAATATTATAACTTTCAAAGTTACACGATGCTGCTTTGAGAATATACTGGAAGATGAAGCTGGCTAATTCTATGTACAAAGTCACCCTTAGTAGATCCTTTTGTTTATTGTAAACTGCATGTATTTTGTATCTGTATTGCTGCTTCACAGTAAATCTTACAATAACATCTGTTGGCTCTCTTCTTGAAGAAGTCATATAAAGTTATCTTCATATTTTTTTTCCGTTTTGTCAAACTTTGATTCTCTGTCTTCATTGAAAGCAGGTTAATTGTGGCACTTTGTAGTGCACTTGATTACAAGAACCAGGCTTTACAACAGATAAGCATGAAGTCAACCAAAATGCTGCATTATACACATGCTGTTTTGCTTTTTATTTCTCTTTTAGAATATATAAACCCGCTTAATAGTATCATGTAAAAACTAAGTGGAGACATAGAAACAATTAAATCCCTGAACGAAATATGAAGAAGGAATTAGCACATAAAATGAATAAATGGGCCAAGTGGTTTGTTTTTTTGTTGCTTTAAAAAAGAAGATTAGGGGAAAAAAGAGGAGGAAGGATAGTTTGAGTGCCAGTGATGGTTGCCAGTGGCACCAGGATTGGCATCAGACCTTCTTTGTTTAGCCTAGGATGTCTGTGATTTGTTGGTTGGCATCCGCATTGCAGTGCAGAGTAATGTTACAATATATTGACAATTTCCAGATCTAGAAGTGTCAATAATCCTTTCAGTTCTTAATAAAATGAGCTTCTACTTCCATGCCTGCTTTGAAAGAAGGAGTAAGGACCGACCTATGAAGTTCTGTCATTGACCAACTTCATCTGGTTCTACTTTTCGCTCATGTCCCTCAGAATTCAGTATCTTTTTCTCCCCTCCCTGCCCCCCTCCCCACTCTCTTTCTACTATCCTCTTGTGCTTTAGGATCTTAAAAAAAAAAAGGAAAAGGGGGTTGATATACGTTGCAGTGCTGCTCCTTTGACTGAAACGGGGGAAGAAAATGGGAAGTACACACTGTGATCAGTTTAGCATCAAAATAATTCTTAATCATAATACATTACTATGGGGCTCGCTTGTTGTGTGTATCAGGTCCAACCCCCCTCCCCTGAGTTTTTAAAAAGCCCAAACCTTGAAAATGGCATGAACATTTCTTCTTTTGACAAAACTGCCTTTTTTTTTTTTTTTTTTTTCCCCCGTCAGGCATCAGTGAGTGTCTATCATTTGGTATGAAACGCATCTCAGTCCATAAAATCATTTGATGGTATTTGATTCAGTGTGGTGCTTATGCTGTGTTCCCGTTGCTACAAGAACCGCCATTTTGTTTGTTGAGTGCCAGGAGAGGGGAAAAAAAAAGCAGACAATGTGCTTGATGCCAATAATGGTTGCCAGTGGCACCGAGGTTGGCATCAGACCCTCTTTGTCTAGTTGCTGAATGCCTTTGATTCGTTGGTTGGCATCCGCATTGCAGTGGGCACATTGGAAAGTTTTTGACAATCAGTGAATGAGAGCTGCAGTACTTGTTTGCTGCAACAGAACCCAGATAATATAAATCCCTTCTTCTGATAGATGTTTTATATAGTCTTACAATGGCTAATTAAAAAAAAAAATCCATTGCTGTTTTTTCTGAAACATAAAATATCTATAGCAATGTGCCTCATCTGCAGATATCTTCATCCCTGCATCACCTCTGCTGTTTTTTTGCAGCATAAATAAAACGCAAACTTTGTGTTAGGTATGTCAGCACATACTGAGTGAAGTATAGTAGACCTTGAGAAATGCTTTGGGAGTTTAAAGGACTGAAGCAAAGGTACGTGTATGTGGTAAATATTTGTGTTTTTAATGCATGTGCCTCTCAGAGTACATTTCTCAGATCAGTCATGTTTACACTCTTCTTTGTCCTTGTGTAAGACTGATATAACTGGGGGAGCCTGCATCCCCAGCTGTTAATAAACTCTGAAGTTGAGAGAGGGGAGGATCTTCAAAACTATGCAAGAAGGAGGGCAGAAAATAGATGCAGATGTCCTTAGTCTGATACTGTTTAGGCAGTCTTGGTTTTTTAACTTCTTAAACCATCAAGACACTGCTACAGTTTCAGCTGCATGACTTTGTTACCGGTAAATCCACAGAAAGGATAAATCATTCCTGTTAGAAGTTTCCTAGATAGATAGCATTAATATTGCTTTCTGGTTAACTACTATTATCTTGTTAATTAATAAGAAGGATTAGCAGTCCTACCCAAAGGGCTGCACAGAAGGAAGCCTGGCCTACGTGAGCCCCTGAATTGCCAGACTGCGTCCTATCTCTTGGGGTGGGGGAACAGGAAAAAAACCCAGAAAGGCAGAGAAAGGAGAAAAGGGGGAGAGTGAGGGTGCGGGCTGGCTCCCGCAGCCTAGGTAGGGGAGAACTTTGCGTGCAGGACCCTCCTGCTGCACCACCAGGGTGGTTGCGGGTCCCCAGGACGGGGCGGCTGCACGCTGGCGCTGCCTGTGGGCCACATGGCTCGCACCCACAGCCGCTTGGGCAAGGGGTGCAGGCCAACCCCATTTTTGGGAGCATGCTTTGTACTGTCAGTAAGTGCTGTTTCAGATAATCTCAGCTGGGGCACAGAGTGCTGCACCTGCATTGATTTGAAACCCTAGCTTAACGCCGGCAAACCAGTGATCCTGTAACCACACGGGGATATCCCTTTTTCGCTTCAGATAGACCTGGCAATGCGTATGCACTGTCTCACTTTGAAAAACGTGTCCTCCTTCCAGGAGGAATTGTAACTCTTTTTTTAAACATGGTATATCTGAATTGCAGGAGTGGGTGGGCAAACTCCCAGTGTATCAATGCCTTGATCTTTTTATTAAGCTTTTTTTTGAGTTTTGTGGATTTATTATTTTACAGAGCTCAAATTTTGAAATAGGTTTGCATAGTCATTTTCATGTTATACTTTAGTGTTCATTTAGTAAGTATAGAAAATTGACAATATATTATAATAATACTTTTCATATTTCAAAATGATAAATGAAATTATTTTTGTTAGTTTGATGTGACTACAAGGAATTCCACATAAAACCACAATCAAAATTATGTTTTAAGCAGTCTCCTTTATGCACAAAGTCATATAATGGTCATATGTCTAAGTGTCACACCACCTAGACGGATTTTGGACGAGGGTTTGCATTTCTTGTGTGCACTGATGCTTCCACCTACAATTAATAAAAAAATAATGGGCTTAGAAGAATCAATCAATCTGTTGAATTGCTGATTGTTCCTACTTCCATTAACTTTAATGATTTGCCTCCTTCTGAATACTTCACCTGGGAACATACAGTAGAACATTTTACCTGATTTGCAGAAGGATATGTCAAGGTACAAGGTGATTTGTTGGAGTTTACACAGCAAATTATTAGTTACACTGGGAACAACAGGAAATAGAGCATATTACTGCCTGTACCTTAGGCATCTAAGTACTCTAAGAGCTTGTTACTTACACAATGAAATGGCATGCAGATGCTTTGTGCTAAATCTCAATTTTGAATCACAAAGCCAGTGCAGAAGTATGTGTTTATATTTTATCTGCTCTCATATAAGAAGAGCTTTTTATAGTTTTAGAATCTGATAGGGAATAAGAAACCTTTTTAAAACTTTGAATTGCTTTGAGCAATTCCAGTCTATTCAGGCATGTGGAAAACGCAATTTTAAAAAACTTTTTATGTCAGCTGAAAAAGACACTGTGTTGATTTCTTTTCTAGTTTTTTCATGTAAAATTTTGGATTACTACTTTGTCAAGTATCTCTGTTGTGCTGAAAATTACAGTCAGGAGGGACATTTGTCATTAGGAGATGGAGGTTAGTTTGCTGTATATACAGGTGTAATAATGTTTTTCAATTGATGGTTATAGGTACTTTGTTTATGAAGATGTAGGATATTAAAACATTTAAAAAGGTCACCCATCAATTTTGATCTTTCAGCATGTGTATGTGTGAACTGACATTTGGACAGTAGACTAAAGAATTCAAAATGCATATTTTTTTCCATTTTAATTTTAGTTTCCTTCAGAACAGGGTTACAGGTCATACAACAGGTTCATGAAAAAGGAAAGGGAATTTTCCATATTTAATTTTACTATTGCAGTCAGGAATGAAATATATATGCATTTTAGGAAGGAGCTTTTAGCTCATTCTGTGTTTTTCTTACCTGATACACCAAGGGGAGTCTTTTTCACAGGGTTAAATTACATTAGTTGTGTTTGAGACAGAAGAGGCTTATGGTTAAATAAATTCTGTGCAACTAGTTGAAAATTTAGAGGTCAGTGTTAATTTATGAATGACATTTAGATGGACAGCAAGGAGCTATAAAGAAAAGAATAGAAGAGAAAACAGAAGATTCTTGCTTCACGGTAGTTTCAGACAGAAGAACAATACTGGGAACAAAAAAAAAAGCTTTTAAACTATCAGTAAGGCCACTAATTCATAAAGGAAATACTTCAAATAGCAGCAGAGATTTAGGTCTTAAATTTGTTAATATTTATGCATATTGAATTCATTGTAACTGTGAAAACTTCATTAAAGTAATTAAATGCTAAATACCACTGCAGGTTGGTTTTAAAGTTAACTGCATGAGATTGCTGTCAAGTCCACTGCTTTTTCTAGGTTTCCCTTCTTCCCTGCTTTTCCTCCCTCTCCTCCTCCCTGCTGCTAGTATGGTAATGCAGACATTGCAAGGACTGGTGGCCCTCTGAAACGTTGGTCCCCAGAGCAGCGTACTACAGTGCCAAGCACCATAATTCAACAGGCTTCCTAAAGCTTTATGTTCCAGTCTCAACAGCAAGGTGGTATGTCGATTTGCTGTAATCACTTGAGTTAGGATGATCGCAGGATCAACTTAAATGGCTAACTGAACTGAATAGGGTTGCTCCTTCCGTTGTGGGGTGGAGAAAAAATGCATTAGCTGGAGACTCTTTCCAGATGCTAAGTGAATGTGGAAAAGGAAGGTCTGTGTGATTAGCCAGTTTGTTTGACAGATGTCAAACAAGATGTAATTCGTTATAGGGAGGTTTCATGATTCTACTGTGTCTCTCCTTTTTAGTAGTTTTTTTTTTTTAAACTCTGGTGGAACTTCTAGAGCAGTTGCTAAAAACCTGGCTCAGGGTCGTGAAGCCTGGGTTAGAAGAGGTTTGAAAGGCTCAGAAGCTAGTAAAGGGGAAGGAAATCTTAGATTATTAACTTCGTCCAAGAGAAAAGAGATTTGATTTGGGTGTGTATGTTGTACTGTCTGGGAGCAGAGTTGTATGTGAAGTTGGGAACATTCTTCTAGCACAGCTGTTAATATTTTCCCCCACCTTTTTATTTACAAAAAGATTACTTTCTTACACTCTCCTCCTGCCAAACTCTCCTTTCAGAGAGGTTCTTTCCTTTTCTGAAGTACATTGTGCTTTTTTTAATTTTAAGTAAATATATTTCTTTAGCTGTTTCTTAGGAACCTCGTTATTGGTGTGTGACTTTTGTTCTAGCTTTTTTCACAGTTGGTGGAAGATGGGCACTTCAGGCTTGGCTTTTCTGGGGTATTCTGTCTGAGGAAGGGCTGAATCTAAAGTGTGTTTATCAATAATAGCATTTCAGATGTTTTTAGCCAGCCTGAGGACCAGAGCTTTTGCCTTCATGCCCCATGACTCCTCCCCCATGTTACATCCCCTTTCTCTCATACCCCTCCTCAAGTCAAAAAGGTGACTTAAAATCATGGGGACATCAGAGTAATTTTAGAGGTAGTTTCCTCCTAACTACTTACGGTGTTTGGGAACTTTTAAAGTTGTGGTTTTTTTTTTTTTCTGTAAGAAATAGTATTGAGACAAGGAGAAGTACCCATGATATGGCACTGGGGAAAGCATGGTGCTAAAGCTTAGCTGAAGCCCATTCAGCCATGAAGTGTTCTTTTCCCTTGGAGAAACCTTGCACATTTTAACAGTAACCACCTATCTCCAGAGCAGGAGGGAAACTTTTTGTTTTCCAGTGTCCTTCCATAAAGGCACCTTCACTAAGGACTTCTCTACGTCTTTAGGTGGGCTTTTAATTATTTCCCACCTGAAAAAATACACATGGAAGTTGAACAGAACAGTTTCCCTTTTCTTCCTTAGAGAGTGAACAGGAATGTCTAATGCAAAAGTGCAGTTAGTGAACTGTTTGGGAAACTCAGTGTGTCCATCAAGAAACTAGGAAAAAAGATAAGTTTTTTGATATTAGTTTGATGCAAAATCTGTGTACAAGTAAGTATATTCTATATTATTTGCAGTTATTTGACAACTGAGAATTGTAAACATTTAGTTCTTGAAGATATTGTATCCCCAATATATTTGTCTTCCAAATCTGCAAGTTTTTTTAACCTGAATTACTATTCATGTTTTCATAAAGGATGAATTTAAACAAGCGAAGGATAAGTATGAACTATTTATCTTAAATCTAGTATTGTATTCTAATTTTTAGTCAGTTGTCTTACCATATCCTTCACAAGCTATCCTCTAAGAAGATGTCATAGGGTTTTACATTTGTCTTTAAAATAGAGACAAAGAAATGTGCACACATTAGAATCCAGTAATTACAAACTCTGTGTCTTTAGAAATTAAATATAATTAAAATATTTACAGATTATATATTTTTCACTTGGGAATTACATTGGCCTAAAATGCCAAACCATTTTCAGCCTTTTTTGACTAACATGGAAATGCTGGATTTGCTTAGAAGATTATTACAGAAGTGCCTTGTGTCTGAGAGATAGCAAATATATTTACTGCAGCATCAGTTTTCCATTGCATGATTAATGCCATTGAAAATGATGCCAGATGTCTTGAAAGGATGACTACACTCCAGTGTCCCTGATTTAAAAGTGTGAAAACATCTCCTAGTCAAGACAACTTGTATTTTATTATTCTGACATCTGCAGTTTCTGGACTGATTACCTTAAATTTGTTATGCCATGTTAAAAGATGTGTTTTACGAGGCTGGCCTCAGCTCCTGGCCTCAGTGTCAGGAACCCTGCTACGTGATGCAACATGTCTTGTTAGGTTTAATTGACCAAAGCTGATTTGTTAAAACAATTCATTTGAGCTGTAACTCATGCCCAGGCCAAGTTGCTACCTGAATCTCTTGACCTTGACTTGTCTGGGTCATGAAGTGGCTGCAAACTGCTCGACCTCTCCATTGTTCAGCGGCCGCGCCACTTCCTCCGGTTCTTTGTGGTAATTGCTGACAAGAAAACCTTGGCCCTGAATTTACACCCCAGTGGGTTTCACAGTGGCCCTCCAGAGTGGCCATGTCCTCCCTTGGATGTGCTCCTGATGTCATTACCTTTTGTCTCCTCACAGTGATGGGGACAAACTGACAGCCCTCTATAGTTGAAGAGGTTGCAGGAGGAATCTGAGGGGTTGGAGGGAAGCTCCATCTTCTCTCA
This sequence comes from Phalacrocorax aristotelis, assembly GCF_949628215.1. Classification (NCBI taxonomy): domain Eukaryota; kingdom Metazoa; phylum Chordata; class Aves; order Suliformes; family Phalacrocoracidae; genus Phalacrocorax; species Phalacrocorax aristotelis. The sequence continues at coordinate 47,403,427 of NC_134311.1, forward strand.
GGTTGCAACGCATTTGTCTTCTATTAGGGTGCACGGGTTTGCTACATTTTTCAAGGGCAAACACCGTCAGTTCAAGTTGGTCCCATTTCTCTGTAACCATTGTTCAAGTGGGATGCGCTGGGAAGGAGGTTCTGCTTTGAAAATGTTTTGTGATGAAAATGTAACATGTATGCACACTGCTTTGATTTTTAGGGAAAAAGAGTGGTCAAAATAATTTCTTGATGTGGAAAGGAGGAGCATTTCATGTCAGTGTCATAAGTGGCTATTTGATTTCTTTAGTACTGAAACATAATTTTCTTCAAGACCCAGATTTTATTCAAGAGCATCTGTGATCTCTAAAGAAAAGGACTTTACATGCTATGCTTCTTGCAATATCTAAACTTACCAAAAGAGGAGAAAGAACAATCTTTGTCTTCTGCCATTTTTTTTTTTAATGCTCTGTTTCTAGGGGAGACTACTTGTCCTTAAGAATTACTTTTGGTGAGGGGGGGGAGTCATTGGACCCACATCCCGACAGGCTGCCTACCTAATGTCAGCTTCTTGATGTAGGCTTTGTGCTTCCCATAATTACCTACAATTTGACTGTTAGGACAGTTTAGTTTTTTGAGATGGGTATTATGTGTAATCATCTGCTGCATTGTACCACAGTTTTAGGAAACAGTGCCTTTTGAAATCAGTGACTAGACTGAAAAACTGATGACATGATACAGCCTCGCTGGGTTAAGGAACCTGATATTCTAGTAAGAGTACCATTATAAAACACATTAAAAATTTGTAATCTAGCGGTCATCAGATAATCAGCATGTTCTTAATTTAAGGCCTTAGCCTGAAAACTTTGCTCATGTGAGTAGATTTATTCTATCAAATTGGCTTCATTTAAAACATATTTTCTTTCACAGCACTATGTGCTAACTTTTGCAGCATATAATCAGGTTTACGTTTCCGCAGTCCACCTGGTTTCTCTGTTGACTCTTTTTTTTTTGAAAAAGAAAAAAAATACCAAATTGCATGTGTACATACAGCATTCCCGTGCACTTGTAAATGACCCAGCCTTTTCCTTCAGTGTGAAACTCCACAATCTAGGTGATTTTTGATTGTGGTTACATAGTTCCTCTGAAGGAAGAGGGTGGGAATACTGACGCAGGAAGCTTGAATGCTATCACTGTGGTGACAATGTAAAATATGACTCAGTGTTTAGATAGAAGGACTTCAAAATCCTTTTCATGGTCCCCAATCCTGCTGCGGCTCCCCAGGTGAATGCAGGCAGGTTGCTTAGTCTCTCTGTGCCTCTGATCCCAGGGGGAGAGACCACCGCTTGCTTCAGCGCTACCTCAGCGAGGGTTGCGAAATACTGAGATATGTATTGGCTGGAAAGTTATAACCCTTCCTGTATTTCACTGCAAGCAAAATCTGCATGCTGGTACCCAGCCCCCAAGTGGGCTCTGCATTGTAAAGAAATGTCTTACCCGGTTTTATCATGCCCAGACAGAAGAAACTTGCCCAAGCAGGGAGGGCCAGCATAAAGCATTCTTCTACCGCAAGCCCTGCAGTGGTACCACACCACTCCGTGGGGGAGGGCATCAGGGAAACCACGCAGCAGAGTCAGCCTGCCACAGGAGACCGGGTCTGTGGTGGGAGCACTTCTCAGGTCACCCATGCTTCAGTCTGCAGGAGCCCTGGGTAGGGCTGCCCCTGGAGGATGGGACCACGGTACAGGGACTTTGGTGTGCTCAGTGTCAGAGTTTTCTTGCCATGTGACAGTGAAGGGGAAAAATACTTCAGACAGGAAGATAAAAGAAACAATCATTACGGGCAGTTAGATGTATGTTCATCCACCTGACCCACCACAGAGGAGGCATCTGCAGTGCCTGCAGGGGTGGTCTTTGTCTGGTTCCCCATTTCAGCCTCTACTCTGAGCCCAGATTTTTCAGTCAAGTGGGCCAGTAGCTCAGACCAGAGCACACCAGCATGGGAGGAGGATGGATGGTTAGGAGTTTGGGCTGAGGTATGAGATGAAACCCCAGCTAACATAACAGCGCGTTTGTGTCTGGAATATGGTGGTCATCCTGTTTTGTCTCCCAGACTTGGGTAGATCTGGTTTGTGAGGCAGCTGAGGGGGAGACCATTGGTTTGTAAGGGGTTAGTCCATGGTCTTGTCTTGGAGGGTCTACGTTTGCCTGAAGCCCCTGCTGATTGTACTGAAACTCTCCTAAATAGTTAGTAATTTGTGCTTTTTGGACCCAGTGTGCCATCTACTTTCACTTCTTAAGTCATTGCCTTCCTCATTCCTTCCTTTATGATATTTCAGGGTTAGTAATGAGCCAGCTATAACATCAACACCTACAAAATTTCTATGTCTACTTCTCAGAGTGGAAAGTGACATTAATTTATAAAAATGAAAAGAAGCCTGTCCATGCACTTTCCTCAAGTGATACTGAAACAGTGCAGTTTACAGCTAACCAAGGGTTAACATGAAAAGTTATTCTGTTATTTATCTTCCCGTTAAAGAATAACCAGCTTGTGCAGAAAGGAGAATTGGAAAATTGATTGGGCTGTCTAGATTCAGACACATAATTTAAGTAATCTATATCAAGTCAGGATTTTACCATATATGCATTCATAGGTGAATTAACTGCCTGCAGTTCAATCGTCTATAAAGGCTTATGTTGTAGGAGTCATGGATGACTTCGGTTTTATTAAACCAAAGGGATTTTTTTTAAAGCTATGTGTAATTACTTTAAGGGGCTTAATTGTTGCTTTTTTTTTTAGTTAGAGAAACAGATATCACATTGTTACATATAGCATGAGAATTGTTTCTGTATTTTAACTATAGTGAGGAGTGCTGGTGTACTTGAAAACATGTGCCTAATCTTGCATTGTCATATACAAATGAAATGTGTGTATATAGTTCTCTCTGGCCTTTCACATATTTTTTTTCAGTGTATTGCTGCTATAACTTGAATATTCTGGGACAAGAATGATAGTTGTCCTGTCATGATTTCTGTTCTATTTATGGCCTCCAAATAAAGGAAAAGCTGCTTATAGTAAAATGAGGATCACTGGTCTTTCAGTAATTAAATAGACTTGTTATACTGCATTAATCCTTTTTGGAACATTTGGAATGACTTCTTAGCACTCACAAACACAGCATTAGGGCCAGCAATTAATCTGTTGTTTGTCCTCCAACATTTGTGTGATGCAAAGCATGTGCATTCAAAGATGTACTTCAGGCTTAGGACTAAGATCATTGCAGAGTCAAATAATGATATTGATCATTCAGTAGTGTGAACCAAGACCTAGGATGAAGTTGCAACAATTTTTGTAAGGACTCACACACCACTAATTTTGTCCAATGGAAAGGACAGGAGTGTAATGGTGTTCAACGCTGCCTAGAGAGAAAAAAAGTGATTTATTTGGAGGAAGCCAGAAAGTTTCTAGATTTCTGATTAGCCTTCCTTGTAGGTAGGACAAGAAGTAAAGGATTAACAGTTCATCAGGAAAGACTGTGTTTAAGGAAAAAAAAACCACAAACCAACAGTAACTTTCCAATGATGAGTGCAGTTTAGAGTGGGAGAGGAAAATGTATTCTTTTATAAAGGACAGGTTTAGGAAGCATCTACCAAAATGACACACCTAAACTTGATGAAGTCCAACAGAGAGGTGGTTAAGGTGATCTCTTGATGTCCTTTTTATCCTCAGGGTCCAATGATGTCAAATTTGCTCCTTTTCTGAGTTTTGACTTCACAAATAATAAGCAAATAAAATCACTCAAACTTTCTCTCAGACTTCTTTGTTTTGTAATTGCTTTCCTGGACATAGCCTGCTTAGTTTTCTTTGATCAGAAGGGCATACTAATTCTTGTGGTGCTGTGCTGGAGTCCTGTGCTATTTTCCTGCATTGTTCAGCAGTAATTAAATTCAGGCATGGTACAGAGCATTAGCTTCTGAGCCTAGGTTAAATCAGCAGAAGACTCTTATGTTCCTGTGATATATAGTCTTAGAATACATTATTCTATTGCAGTAAGAGAAAAGTTTTCTTAAATATAGTCCAGCCAGTTTGACCTTGTCAGAATTCAAGCCATATTAATGGTAATTTGGGCTTGCTGACGCGTTTCACAGTGGGATGAGCATTAACACAGAACTCGCTATTCCATCTGGTGAGGAACCTACAGAGAGGGCTATACATAGACTTTTTCTTAAATTCCATATTATCGTGTAACAAGATACTCTGTCTTCCCTGTGCTCATGACACTTCTCTTGCCATTGATAGACACCGTGCCTCTGAGACCAACAGATGCAGTTAAGAAGAGACACTATAAAGCAGCAATATTAGATCGTGTAGATATGACTGCTGAATAGTAATAGTTATGGGTTGTGTTTTGGGACGCAGTGATTAGCAACAGTTTTATTGTAGCAAATGTATGTATGAAGTCTCTGGCTTTCATTGTAATGCCCTGGAAACAGGTGTCGAAACACACAGAATGGAATTTAATGATTAACGTACACATTGCATGTAAGTTGCAAAAAAGCTCTAGAATTTTTAAATTTGGTTCTGCTGAAGTCTGCCTACATGTTATCACACAGTGATATATAAAGATATCATGGTGAGGTCTGAGCAAGCTCACGTGGGTCCTGAAAGCCACAAAACTGCTTTTGTATGGCATCTTCATGGGATTTTATATACACTGCTCCTGTGGGTTCCCCACAGGATGATGTGGACCTACTCCGGAAAAATATGCTCATTGAGGTAACCATAGCAGGCTCATTTGGACTTCTCTCAGTTATATGTGTGTTTTATTTTCTAGTAATAATATATACATGTGAGTCTGACTGTGTCCATTGATGTGGTGTTTGATATGTAGTTTCCAGTTTGAGTGAATTGTGTTTGGCACACATTCTAGTTATTATGTATATTATTGACAAGCATGTCTTACTTTGGTTCTCAAAGCTGGTTTCTGTATCACTGGTAGCACATGACTTATTTGAAAGCGGCACATAGAATCATTGAATCATTTAGGTTGGAAAAGAGCCTTAAGATCATTGAGTCCAACTGTTAACCTAACACTGCCCAAATCCATTGCTAAACCATGACCCTAGGTACCACATCCAAGTGTCTTTTAAATACGTCCAGTTATGGTGACTCAACCACTTCCCTGTGCAGCCTGTTCCAGTGCTCAACAACCCTTTCAGTGAAGAAATTTTTCCTAAAATCAATCTAAACCTCCCCTGATGCAGCTTGAGGCCAATTCTCCTTGTGCTATCACTAGTAACTTGGGAGAAGAGACCAACACCCACCTTGCTACCCACCTTGCTACAACCTCCTTTCAGTCAGTTGTAGAGAGCGATAAGGTCTCCCCTCAGCCTCCTATTTTCCTAAACACCCCCAGCTCCCTCAGCTGCTCCTCATCAGACTTGTTTTCCAGACCCTTCACCAGCTTTGTTGCCCTTTCTTGGACACACCCCAGCACCTCAGTGTCTTTCTTGTAGTGAGGGGCCCAAAACTGAACACAGTATTTGAGGTGCGGCCTCACCAGTGCCATGCTGGCATATTTCTTTTTGCCTGGATGGCTGACACCTGAGTAGCCCACTAACTGCATCACTGGACATTGCAGCTGATGAGTAAATGTGCCAGCATTTCTCAGTTTCCCAGAGGTAGTGTCTCCACAGAGGCGGCTACCACTCATGAGCTTTTTTGCAGTCTTGTCACCGTTTGCCTGCTTGGTGTCCATGGGCTGTGCGTGCCTCCTTGTCAATGGAAACGGCAGCTGTAACCCCTCTCCTGCCAGAACCTGGGGGGGTGCAGAGAGTGGGTGAGGTGAGAGAATACAAAGCTTGAGGGCTAGAGAGGAGTGGGCAGGGTGTGCAGTGGAGGGTGCCAAGAGTGGGTGTGAGGAGGAAGTGGTGGAGGACACCATCTCCATTGTCAGTGGCACCAATTTTGAACCCCTTAGACAGGTCTGTTGACTTCTGACTAGTAAGTCTCTCTTCTTCCGTCTCCATGGTAACCCAAAGTTACTGTATACAAAATATTTGCAGCTCCAGGTTTTGGTGCTGGGAGAGGACAATACATTTATCCAATGTTGTGCTCTGTTTAGGAAAAATAAAAAAATGAAGAAAGGAGAAAATAATCTTAGTTTAATTTTCCCCCTTTCCCCACTTTTGTAAATGCAAGGGGCATTCTTCTTGTATTTTGTACATTAATATGGATCAGGTCTGAGCTTTTTGAACCTCATTTGACTCAGGAGGGGTTGTTTCACAGTAGTATAAAGTCCTAACGCTGAATTTGTGCTGCTTCTATAAAGGATGTGTGGCCTGTTCAGGAGCTATTCTGGTGTATTGGGTTCCCAGGCAACAAAACTAGAACATGGATGTCTGAAGTACTGCAGTCTCTCTAGACTGTAGACCTAATCCTGCAAATCCCTATTTACATAAATCCCACTGATTTCAAAGGGTCTGCACATGAGAAAGCAGGTTTTACAGGATCAGGCCATTCTTCCTAGAGACTAACATCTGTTGCACCAACTGTGATAATCTCATGGCTGTTAAAGAAAACTCTGAGGAAACATTTTAGATAGGCTAAAAGAAACAGCAAAAAAGTAACACTGCTGTCTGTTGCTATAAAGTGGATTATTACAAAAAGCAACTCTCTGTATATACTGTGTCTCTCCTCTGTTCCCTTCCTGTGTATTTTTATTTACTAGAGGGAAAATGCTGTATGTAGCTGTGTGCTGTTACCACTGTTCTTCACATGAGTTGTATAAAGTTTCTGTGCCAGACTACAGATATTGAGATATTTTTAGCTACCAAAAGAGGCCTCTGGCGTAGAGGTTACTGATGTCAGTGTCTTGCTTTTGGAGTTTTTTGGAACTGCAAAATAAATGTCTTCAATAAAATTTTAAGGTATTTTGGGTCTTGCAGTTCAAGTCTATGATAAATTTTGGCTCTGGCCAAATTAACTAAGGCAGTATGTTCCAAGAGGGCACTTGGCATTCACTGTGGAACAGTGGATGGTCAGCTGGTAAGAATTCAAGAAAGAAACCTGAGCAAAAGCAGGTAGTGGTTGTGTTGGGAGGAGTAGAGTCCACTTCCTTTGCTTTCCCCTAAGAACAGAGAACACCTGCATAGCTGTGGTAGTACTTGCTGTAGCTGGAGTTGAATATCTTTTGTGACTTCTACTTGGAGGTCTGGAATGGAAGGGACAGTAGGCTGCTGCCTCACCTTGGTTGACTCCCAGTTCCTGTGGGCCTGTTTTTTTAATGCACAGGGGTGTGCGGAGTTGTAGTCCTGGGCTTATTTGATGTGTAGTCTGGTGATTTCATGTGTATGTTTGCTGCATGCCTTGGGCTGTGCAGCTGAAGTAAGAAACGAGATGTTATTCAGTGTCCCTTGCAGCCCAGATGTTATAATAAAACAGCTGTAGAAAATATAAGAAAGAGAACTTGGCAGTTCAGTTGGGCCATTTATGGAGGGGGTGGGGTGGGGGGTGGGGAAGACCTCCCTGAAATCCAAAAGCAATGGGAGTCTACATCAATGATGCAGTGCATGCACAATAGTTCTAGCATCTCCCCCATGTTTTGGATTCCATGCACCAAAAATTTACAGTCAGTCTGCATATGACAAGAACAGTGGTCTGGGATTTCCATTAGCCATATATTGGGCAGTAAGCTACTGCTACTCGTGTCATCAGACCGGTGGAAGTAAAGGGACAAGGTGGCAAATATGTTGGCAGCCCTATCTTGCTGTCAGAAGCTGCAGAGTTGGTGGACAGATGCAAGCTATTCCTCTAGACAATAGTATCTTCTTGAAAATTTTCTGGTCATTTTGAATATTTCAGATGATTACCCTTTCACATCCCTTGCAGGGACTGAAGGCAAAACAGTTTACACATTTATTTTCATAGACATTGATAAGAAAGATTTGGGAAAAGAAGGCATTCAAAAGCTCTATAAAGTTTATTTATATAGAAAAAAAATCAAGGAAACCTTTGTGCTAATCTGTATTGAGATATTGTCATCTTCATTTGCTAGGGATGATTACTTAATTCAGTCAGCAGATTTTTTTTGGAACTGCACAGAAAAACTATTCTCAAAATAGCAAGTGTATAAGGTCAGTTTGCTCAAATTTAATTGTGCATACTATTTCACCCACCTCCCCTGCCTCAACGCTTAAGGATACTGTCAGGTCTTTAGGGTCTGAGTTTATCTTTTGTTTGTGTTAGCTTAAATCCAAATATTGTGACAAGCTTTTAAATTTTACTGGACTTTTCTTTGGTTGTTTTGATATGGGGTATTTTTTTCTGATATTTTAGAACAATACATGCCAAGATTTGCAAATATAACATTACAGCAATTTGTGGCAGTATGGGAGGAAGGTGAAACTGATTCTAAACAAGAAGAAACCCAATTGGTTAGTTTTGAAGAATAGTTCATTGGTGTTTTTCGGAAGACTACTTGTAACAAGTGATTCCTTGTCACATTCTCCATAGTTTTCTATATTGCAATCTTGTATCTCAGAAGTAATGTTCTTCTCCATCAGAACAAATGTACCTTGTTAAGTCATTAAGGTACATGGATGTCCTGTGGTTCTGCTGTGTTATGGGGCTCTTGCTGAAGGCAAACACCTTTGGAATGCAGAATGAGTTTCACATTATTTCACTCTTAAAATAACATGCTGTCTCCTGGCTAACCAAGTGAAACAACAGTTATTTATATAAATGTTACTTAATCTTGCTGCTTCTAGAAATGCTTTTACACAGATTTGAAACTCAGTGTCTGAGAGGAGAAGGAATGCAGGTTTTTGAGATCGGTGTCTTCCTGTGCTTCCTGTCTTCCTGTGTTCAGCACCAAGCACAGCAGGATCTTCATCCCTGTTGAGATCGCAGCCTATAGTGGTATTTCACTTAGTGTGGAGGCTCTGTGCAAAGCAACACTCAGCACACTACAGCTGCATTCCAGCCTGCAGGCTGTGATTCTCAGCACTTTCTTATTGCTAGATAAAATAAATTATTAAACTGATTGGGTCTGTACATTTGTGATAATGTATTCTGAACATACATTCTAGAGGTCTTATGGTATCAATAAGAAAATATTTTTTCACAAGCATGAAAAGGTAGGAGTGTTCTTACGTCATGTTCTTTACAACAGCTATTGCATTTGTGTATCTTACCTCTGCCACTGAAATCTAAATCATGAGGAAATACTGCTCTCATGCTTGTAAATGCCTAGTTTTTTAATTTATTTGTTTTTCCCATGATAGTTGTCAAAATACATGTCAATAGAGAAAACCCTAGAAAGAAGCTAAGGTTTTATTTTAGAAAACCAGATTTCTGTTAATCATAGTGAACACTTAAATTTCTTAATCTTCATAGTTGTTACAAAAGGTTAGTACACCAAACCAGATAGCAGGAGACATTGTAGATAAACACAGTTATGCTTTCAGTTTTACTAAGAGAGAAAATTAATAGGTTTTGATTAAATTTTACTTGTTTGAAAGAAAACAAACAAACTACAACATATGTATAAACTTAAAGGATGAGTTCACTTTACTGGGCTGTGCTGGGAATGCCTGGTACTCTTCGACAGTTCAGTAGATGGTGCTTGTTCTTGTGATGTTGCCATTGCTATTGATGCAAATAGGATAATTTGTAAAGGTCTCTGACCTAAGAAATTCTAGGACCACAGCACATGTTGCTATGAATTCTCTTTAGATCAATCATTCGTTTTAATTTTTTAAATAAATTCATAATGGCAATATCTGTTTTTCCATTTTGAATTTCAAAACTCTTCAGACACAGCTATGACGTTTTGGTTTTGACTGTTAATGTGCATAAATGCATAGGCTTCAGAAGCAAAAATATCTAAAAGACTGTTTTTCAAGCCATACTGTAGAGGTTACCTATTTAGGTAATCTACTGTCTGTCTGTGGAATCATATTGAACAGTGTGTTTAATAGCCTTTTTAATTAAGTATTTAATTACAAAAGTACATGGTGGCTTGTAAGAAATAGTGCAGGTTATTAATAAGTGTTCATTGATAAAAAGTGTTCAGGTAGCATGGGCAGTTCTTTAGCAGGCAGTTCAAACTCTCCGTAGAAGTGAAAAAAATTTACGCAATTCTAGAGTATATTTCTATCAGAACACTTAAGAGGTTCATCTTGGAAACCACAAAAGCATGACGCTGGCAGAACTTTAATCCAGACAACAGTATCAAAATAGAAGTGTTTTACAGACTTTATGAGTTGGAGATGCTTTTTTTTGCTACTCAGAGTAAATATTTGAACATGCATGACAGGTAGTGTTCTCACACATATGTTGAAAAGGGAGAAATCTGAGGCATCTAAGCAAGTCCAGATTTTTAAGAAGCCTCTTCTTTACAGTGTGAATGCATTTGTTCATGTGAATGAAATGAACTTCTGGCCTGCAACAAATTAGTGTAAGCTGTAAGTGACCTTAATGTGCCTTCTGGCATGATCCTTATTATTGCTGTGGTTGGCTTTCCTTTCGGTGTTTTTAGATTTTTTTTTTGACTCCTTTACCTATATTGTCAATACACAATTATTTTCAGTGTGTGTGTTCGCTAATAGCAGTTTATCTCTGCACAGTTTACAGAGAGAGGTAGAAGACAACAACTATAATTGCATACATGTTCCTAGCTTAGTAGCAAGCTAGAAAAGTGAAGTTAAAGTATGCCATTGATGCAGTACATCCAGTAAGAATTACAGGGTAAAATCATTGCTATACATTCTTTTGGTTTCACGATAATTGTTACTTAAATTTGGTTTTGGGGAGTTCACCACTGTCTGTTGTCTTTATGTGACCACATAAAGAGCACTTCAGTTCTGTGTTTTGTGACTTACTTCTGGTTGTATTTATTTACCTCTTCTTCCTTCTGACTCAGCAAAACTGTAAATCACAGATAATAACTTCCTATAGTAACCTGGAATTTGTGCCGTACGGAACCAGTGCTGTTTTTACCACTAGTGGTGCAAGTATGTAAGCAAGGTTACAGGATGTACGTCAAAGTTCCACTGTGAAGTGTCATAGCCATTATTCTCTACCTGGCTTACTTGCTAACATTTGTTAGACATATTTAAATGAGGCAGCTGCCCGTAAGATTGAAATGAGTATAATTGACACTAATATACAACAGGTTTTCTGTAACAATGGAAGTCTTAACATTTAGGGATTCAACTCAATTGCACAGATGCACTTACGGGTATAATTATTTTTTGTTATTTGGCAGTTAAATTTGAATGTTCTTTGAGTATGTAGAATATATTTTGTTTTTTGTGGTTCGTGTTCTTTTCTTTCTCCTTGCCATAATCATGCAATTATTTAAATACTATTTTCTTACTGAGGCAGACTTGAATTCAACACAAGAAATATTTGATTTCCTGAACACACCCCCCCCAACCTGTGAAAAGATGAAAATATTTCATAATTTGTCTTATGAAAGAAGTTTAGCCAAACATAGAGTTGTGCAGACACACAAGAGACAGGTCTAAGAGTACTGAAGCTAATGAAAGGTCTAAGCATATACGACAGGCAGCAAAAGCTCTGTAGAAAATATAAAGTTTCTTCAGTTAAGGTATTAAACAACTTTCCTTAGGCCAGGCAAAAAATCATTGTCAAATTGAAAAGGAAGCTAACATCCAAGTGTCTGGTCCCTGTGCCCATTCAAATGGGCCATGTTACTGTGTTCTCAACTATTGAAAGTTAGGGCTGGTGTCCTGTCTACATTTATCAGTATGCTTCCCATTGGGTCTCTGAGACAGCACCAGACTCCCTTTTGCATTACTCTTGTGTGGTACTAACTTACTGGTGTCCAGTTTTCGAAGTCAAAGATTAATTACATTCTTAAGGATGTTTCTGGGTGCTACTGAGGAATGTGCTGTAGCTGGGCATTTTTGTTACAACCTAATTCTTTCACAAAGAAGTCTAAGCTCACTTTCCAGCAAAGTGGATTAAACAGCAGCTATGTTAAGAAAACTGAAGCAAGATTAGGACATATTTATATGGCATTTTGTAAGCAGGCCCGGCAAACTTTTTCTACACTTGGAGCCAGCCAGGCACATTGTAGCAACTACAAGGCACTCACTTCTGGCCAGCTGGCTCATGGCACAGTCCAGGCTTGTGTATGGCTGCCTACAAAATACCATGGAAGTACACCCATACTTGTAGTAGCAATGTGAACAGGGGAGTGGTCAATGCTGACCTCTCAAATAGCTCCTTTCCAGATCAAGTGACAGGTATGAGGCAAGCCATGTGTCAGGGGAGGGTGGTGGTGTTGCTTTTCAGATGCAACTTGTGTCTCCTAGCAGGCTCCCTTTGAAGTACCCAGCTGCCCCTTAGCAATGTAGCCCACCCTTGTAACATGACCTAGCACAGCAGCATCAGGGGTAGCTCCAGCTAAATTTCTTCCCTCTCTGCAAGACCTGGTTGCCTGTTTGCAGTTTGCATGGAGGGATGGGCTTGCTCTAGACTACTTTGTTCTCTTTCCTAGTTGTAAAGCTTCCTCGTTTAATTCAGTCTGTAGTCCCCCTGATTTTCTGGGGAGTTTGTAAAAGAGCAGAACAAACTTTAGTTCCCATTATTTTCAGAACACAATATTTCATTTTTTATTGAGTTACAGATGCTTTTCATTTTAAAAAGTCTTGGTTTCTACTGGCAATGACTGCAACATTACATTGTTTTTTTGTTTCAAAACAATCCTTGAAAACTTACATTTGGTGATACAGAGGAGAATTTACCAGGATTTAACCTTCAGTTTCCTTCTTGTCCTACCTCTGTACTCTTCAAACACGCAGTTTTCATCTGATAGAAAATTGTTTCAAAAATGCTTATTGTCATAATAAAATAACAAGAATAATCTGAAATAGTTGATTTCCCCAGGAAATAACAGTAATTTTTCTCAATTGATAGTTGTAATAGAATTTAGTATGGTCATACTTTTTTAGTGACTGAAAGGAGAAGCTCAGATTTAACATGTGTACCTTGTTAGCAATGTTTTGACGAATAACAGCAGCTGTATAAACTAAGCTTTCTATAGCTTTCACACATGGGGCTCAATTAACAATGAGCCACTGTCAATATCTAATCCTTTCTATCTTTTTGCTAAAGTTTCCTGGTTTCTGTACATTTTTCCATGTGTAACTCAACTATTAATCTTACCTATAAACTGAGGAAAGTGACAGACTTTAAATGGATTGACCTTGCATGACATTTTATATGTGGCTATAGATGATGATGGCACTTCTATTTGTATTCCTGGTAAATTTAGATTAAAGCAAAGATTAAAGTCTGTTATTTGCAGAACATTGTAATGATTGCAGAATCTACAATAAAGCTTTGTTTGAAATTCCTGTGTTTCAAGTTCTGAATTGTAGACAATCAAGAAGTATTTCCGTAAGTATGTCATTCAACCTGATGGTAGTAAGTAAGAGGAGGAAGAGCTATTTGGGCGTTGGTTATAGTAAGTCTGTGACCCAATGGCATGCATTGTGCAAAAGTCAGTATTTACCTATGGCACAGTCCAGGCACAAGACTTTGATGTTCCAAATAATTTTGCTTTATCTAATTTCTAAATGGATTTGTGGCCAGAAATTCAATTATTAGATATTTCCACAGTGGGACTTTTGGAATTCTTGACGTGTCTTAGAATAACAGCAGGTACAAATGCAAGCTCCATTTTAAATGCACTTGACATTGAAACCTTCCGTTTGAAATTCCTGCACTAGAATTATCTAAAGAGGACATTCTGGAATTACTGGGGCTGCTTGTCTTTGGCAAGTGAGCAGGAAGATGGCAAAAGGGTATAAAGACAGAGCCCAAACAATATGTCATTAATTTTCTCTTTCACCTAGTAAAACCTCAGTAAAGCTTGAATTGCTAAATTCAGAGTAGGCTATTGTCACTACTTGCCAAATAGTACATGCTTGTGCATCTGTCTAATCCATATTTGAAAGCCACAAACAGAAGCACATAATTTGGCACAGCACCAGAAGCATGCCTCGGCACACTTCTGGAGATTCTTCCAAGTGACTTACTGATTCAAAAATTCTATACTGTTTGCCTGTGTGCGTGTGCTTAGTGTATGGAGGAATTTAGCATGAATTCAGGCAGAAGACTACGTGCATTATGTTTGAGCTGGGGATACGATGATTATCTATCTCTTCTACTTTACCAGAACTTCTAGATGTATTATGAAGTTGGGTTTTTTTTTCTTCTTTTTTTTTCAGTTGTGTGTATGCAAGGAATGGTGGTGTTTCCACTAACAGAAAATTCACAGAGACAATGTAGATGAAATGGGCTGGTGATGAAGAGTGCTTTTTAGTCATAATTCCTTTTTATTCAGTTACTTTGTTTTCTACTGTTTCTTTACTCACTTGGTCTTGAATTTTTAAAATAGGGGATTGACTAGTACTTAGAAACCTCAAAAACAGAGAACAAACTCCTCCATAAAATAAATTTTACAGTCAAGAAATCAGGTTTTTTTTCCTCCCATAGTAACCATTGTTCCTTATGTTAACCCCCTTAAGCTCCAGCACATCTTCTTTTATTTCACAGTGAAGTGTTTAAAATATTCAGATAAATTTAAGGGTGCAACTCCATGAAACATCTGAGATGACCTCATAGATAGCTGCTGCAGAAAACGAACCCTTCCCCACCGGTCCCCTCCACCCAGATTCCAACAGCGACCTTCTCTTGTCCTGGCACTGGTGGTTATTTGCCTCACCGCTTTGCTGATCTCTGTTTCATGCTGGTAGGAAGTGTTTAGGTGGTCAGGCGATAAACTTAGTCTGGGGATTGATCTGGTTAAAACATTAAATTTAAAAAAGATGTAATGTTCTAATAGTTTGGAATATAATGCAATAAAATGTAGCACAAAACTAAGCTGTTTAATTTTTTAAAGGGGCTTGAGTTTCTCCTTTAGTTTTAAAAGAGTAATCTTGTTTCTTTCATATTTCTTTGCCATTCTAGGTGTCAATATACAAAATCCTAAGTAATTAATTTTGTAGTAGTTGTTCCAGTGCAAATTACTGTTGTGGGCACAGGTGTTTTAGAAGTGAAAAAAAAATGTTTTAGAAGAGGAAGACATGCTTTTATTCCAAACAAAGATTTCTAAAGGGTTATTTTATTATACCAGAATAGCTGTTCTGGTAACTTTGTGATGTTGGACAAATCTTTTTGTAAGCAAATATATTTTTGATTGCAAACTGTATGTACAAGAAAGTGAGGTAGATGCGCCTCTACTCTGTGTTTCATACTTATGTCCATACTTCAGCAGAACAGTGACAGACATTGTATAAAAAGCGAGAGAGAAATCTGCATTTTTTTAGATTTCAAAACCTTAGATGTGGAAATATTGTCACCTGACAGTTTTCATAGTATTTTTTTTATTGATGAGCAGAAAGTGTGCTGAAAGATGAGAGTGATGAAAGACAACTTATGCCATAAGATGAGCTTCTGGCTTTTAGTCTGGACACTACTACTAGGACAGACAGGCAAGTACAGCATATTCTGTCACAACAAGAAAAAGACAAAGCACATTTTGTCTTTTCTCAGTGTGGTAGGTTGACCTTGGGTGGCTACCAGATGCCCACCCAGCTGCTCTCTCACTCTGCCTCCTCAATAGGACAGGGGACAAAATAAGGCAAGAAAGCTGGTGGGTCAATATAAAGACGTAGAGGTCACTTACAAATTACCCTCGCAGGTAGAACAGACTCAATCTGGATAGAATTAATCTAATTTATTGCCAGTTAAAATATAGTTGGATGGTGAGAAATAAAGAGAAAAACTAAACCACCCTCCCCCCTCTCCCCCCCACCCCCCTCTTCTTTCTAGACTCAACTTCATTCCTTCATTCCTGACTCCTCTACCTCCTTCCACCCCTGGTCCTACTGGTGTGGGAGGATGGGGAACTGAGGTTGCAGTCAGTCCCTAATAGCTCCTCTCTGCCACTTCTTCCTCCTTTTCTGCTGCTCCAGTGTGGATCTTCTCCACAGAGTACAGTCCTTTAGGAAATATCCACCTTCTCTGGCATGCTCCTCTCCACAGGCTGCAGGGAAATATCTGCTCCACCATGGTCCTGGTGCACCTCCTCCACATCCTTCATCTGTGAACTTGGTGTTCACAGGGCTGTTTCTCACACTTCTTTTTCCTTATTCCTCATGGTTTTGCCCTTTCTTAAACACGTTTTCCCACACGCATTGCATTTTGGCTGAGGGTCTTAGCTGTGCCCTGTGGTGGGTCTTTTGGAGCTGGCTGGAGCCAGCCATGTCTGGCACAGAGGCCACCCCTGCAGCCCCCCACTGCCAAAACCTGGACACCTACACCCACTACACTCAGCATTAGAGGATGGTCTTTCCTGTTGGAAGACCCACTGTGCATGCGCCATGGGGCATTAAGCCTTACCTTAATAGGTAATGAAGAAGGAAGTGAAACACTCCTGTTCTTCCTACATGCTTCCTTCAAAGTTACTGCATTAAGCTAAGCATATATCAGATATGCAAAACATCTGAAATGTATTCTGCCAGGAATTTCTCGAAGTCTTGGTATGGAGCAAAAAGACTTTTAACAATGACACTGCTTTGAACACAATTTTCAAACACAGCCCTACGTGTAGGGAGGATGAGATGTATAAGCATTTACTTCAGCTGAGGTTTTGGGTAAGCTTAAATCATGAAGGTGTGAGTGAAATCTGTGTTAGTGTAGGTAAACAGCCGTTTGGCATCTGTGTGGGAAATTGTGGTTTAGTATTACAGGACTGATTTGCTAATTTCAAAACTTTTGACATAAAGCTTTGCCTTTGCCCATTTTAATATTGTGGTTGGTAGCTCCAAAACTAAATGCCATCATTCCTCAGGCCAGCACTCTCTTCCACCCCTTCCCCTCCCCCAAACAATAGAGAAATTGCAATTTTAGGACAGTAGTGTGATATATTTATTATCCTTCAAATGGATTTAGGGTTTTCTCTCTGTGTGGAAAGCAGTTTAAAGTAAGCTAAATAAGCACAGCTGCAAACTTAGCTACTCTCTTCTACACTCCAGTAAAAACTGTACCAGCTCTTGGTGTGAACATTCTCAACTTCTGCTGAGTGCCTTTGTGCAGGGAAATTTATTGCATTGGCAGAGTTTAGTAGTGTGATGGCATTGCTAACTCTGGACAATGCTGCAGTGACTGCCCAGTGTAGACAGACTGTTAAATGAAATACATCTTGGAAGCTACCATATTTTCCTGTACAAATGTGTGGATGGGCTGTTGAAGAGAGAGTTCAGCTGTTTATATGTTGTCCATATTTGGTACTTTTTAAAAGAAGGATAAAAACTGATTTATTTGCTCTGAAATTCCATTGAGAATACCAAGAATAAAATCTTGTAATTTTTTTCTTGAATGCTTAATAGAAAAAAAAGTTCCTCTGTAATGACTTTTGTGAGGCTAACAATTAAGCATCAGCAGAATAATTGGGATTAAAAATTTGTAGAAGTATGTGAAAAATAGCATGAACATGAATGGTATAATTAATGCTATTCTACAGTTACAGGATCACAAAAATGCATCCAATATCATGAATAAAATTTTTATATGTATCCCTAACTTCAAACCAGTGCAATTAATTTCCTGAGGTAAATTTCTATTGAAATTATTTAAAAGGTTGGCTCTTGGCTTACTTTTCCAGTTTAGTTTATTCAAGAAGCTTTTTTACAATCCATAATAAAAGCAATACACATGTGTTTGGACCTGCATATAGGTTTGTCAAATACTTTAAAGATCCATTTGCATTTGGCACACACCCTTTCAGAGTGTAAACTGTCTCAGCTCCTGTCAGTCAATGGTCAGGAAATTGGGTTCTGTACAAATAGTTTTCTGGGAATTTGGGTCAGGTACTTCAGTTTCATTAGTGAGCTTTTTGTTAATTCCTGCCTGAATGGAGGTCAAAGGCAAAACTCCTCTGGACATCAGTAGGTGCCTCAGCTGCTCAGTTTAGACTAAAACTCCTAATACGTTTGCTTATCTACCAGTTGTTGTAAGGCTTAATCATGTTTGTAAGGTACTTTGAAGCACTTGGAAAAAAGCAGTGCAGTGGTTATCAGCATAAAATCTGCAATTCTCTGTGGTTATTGCATTGTGCTGTCTTGGAGACTGCTGAATTACCTTGTTTCTAGAATAGGAAATTACTGTGGTATTTCAGAGGTTGAGGTTTTGTAACTGTCAATAAATCCTGATAAGGAGAATATATTAGAGTCCAGAAGCTATGGACCAGGTGTTTAAGTGTTCTGTGTTCTATTTTGGCTTGCTGATTTCAAATATTACCCATAAAATATTAACTTCAAGCTGATGAAAAAAATAGGTATTTTTCTTGAAGTCTATGAAATTAAAATGGAAAATTGGGCATTCTAGTAGACCACCAAAAGAGATGAAGTTGTGTTCTCATACAAAATAATAAAATCTTTATTTCTAAGGGCTTCATTGTTGAAGTGTAAGTCCAGTTTTGTATGTGTAGTTTTGTGTTGTCAGTTATGCCTAAAGTCTTCTGAGTGTGTTGTCAGCTGGGGGAAGACTGGGGGAAAAAAAGGCCTCTGTTGTGTCTAAAAATGAGTTTGCAGTTCTGAGTAAAGCAGTGATGCGTCACTCCAGGAAAAAGGAGTCCAGCCGCTTTATTGCACAGACAGAGAGGAAGAACAATCCCACAATGGGTGGTAAAGTCTAACAGTAGACAACTGTTGGCAGTAATGCCACGTTTGGCACTGACAGAGTTTTGGTTTGGCTTAATGACAGTGAGCTACATTGCTTTTTAAAATAATTTTGGCACCCAGCACCAGAAACATACACCCTGTTGGTATAATCTGTAATTGAGTGTGATTCAGAACAGAAATAGAAAGTGTAGTTAAAGGCAGGACAACACATTTGGACACTCCTTATCTAGCAGTGGTAGAATGGCTGTTACAGTGTCTCCTTGTCTTTGGCACCAAAGGGTGCTGTATCAAAAAGCAGAATATATGAAAACATGAACAAAAAACCCCAACAAATGCAAACCACAAAAATCAACCCCCCCCCCCCAACCTCAAGAGTTTTTCCCTTTTTAGTTTGTGCTACTGCTGGATGTTCCCCTCTCTGCTATCCTGCAGTTCAGAGGAGGGCTGTGGAAGGGTTGCCTTCTGCAGTGTTCCTTCCAAGCACTGTTGTGGTTGGAGCACGCACCAATTAATGATGTTGAGCATGGACAAGTATCAGTCTGAAAATGGTAAAAACAGCCCCTGAAAGACTAGGAGCTAACACTGTGATTAACCAGTTAAAGTCCGGAATAAAAGTTTTGTCAGAAGTGCCTGCTGAAGAATGTGGTCTCACTGGCGTAAAAGAGAAGACCGAGGGTTTAGTCAGTTTTCTGGTGGAAGGTGCCTATTTTATAACCACTGAAATGGTTGATAGTCTCAGCAGAGAAACCCAAGAATGAATAGGCGTGGTTAACTGAACAATTCTTTCCTTCTTTGATGTGGTTTCTTTAGAAAACCATTAAGGCACATTGATAGATCAATGAGAGGAAACTACTGCCCCTGTTCCAGCCTGATTTGCTCTGTAGTTGGGGGATTTGAGCCATTAGCAGGCCTGTTTTGTGTGCTACTTTGACTTGTGTTTTACATCCCTCCTCCACCACAAAAACCTGAATAAACCGAGTATGTAATGCATTTGGTTCTTTTCTATTAAATGAAAACTGCCGTAGGAGCCCTGAGGTATTGGAACTACTATCGACAAGTTTCATGGTGAATGGCTGCAGAGAAGTAAATGTTTGCAGTACTGTCTCTGGTTCTTCACTTCAAAGTGAAGTGAAGTTACAGCACAGGGGTGAAAGCTGGACGGGCAGATAAAGGAAAAGACAGTCGCTTATCATTGCTTGCACAAGTAATGTTACTTACAAAAGGCTGGAGAATGGAGCATTTTCAGTCTAAACCACTTTGAATACCCAAAGTGGCACTTCTGGAAATGATATATCCATATA
The DNA here is from genome assembly GCF_949628215.1 of Phalacrocorax aristotelis. Classification (NCBI taxonomy): domain Eukaryota; kingdom Metazoa; phylum Chordata; class Aves; order Suliformes; family Phalacrocoracidae; genus Phalacrocorax; species Phalacrocorax aristotelis. The sequence continues at coordinate 47,423,420 of NC_134311.1, forward strand.
AAGGAAGAGGAGAGCATTTATAAAATTAGGAGGAATTCTGCGGACCACATTTATCAGTAAAAATTTAAAGAGGAAGAAGCAATCACAGGACTTTTTTCTTGGTTGTGGGTTGTATGGGTTTTTTTTGGTTGCCTGTTAATGCTATTGCTGCTAACAATAACTGCAGGTACAACTGGTTTTGAGCAGATTTGTGTTGCTCTGATTTTTCCTTTGTTTCCTTCTTCGTTGCACAAAACATCACTACACATGAGCACTTTCTTGATCAGACACCTTTGCACCTTCAGATATGATCTGGAATTCATTGGCTTATCTCTTTAACACCATTGGAGGTGGAAAAAAAGGCTGTTTCCCTCTTGCTAGTAATGGTGAAGTGCCATGTTGTGTTGTATTGTAGTTAACAACTTCAGGGGCGCCTTTAGGGAGCCTTTAGTTTTGCCTTTTGGGAGTGGGACTTTTCCTCTTTCGCTTAACTCCAGGAAACTTGAACATTTGTATTCTCAAGATCACATACCATTGGGAAGGAAGCAGGGGTGGAGATGTGTGCAGAGATTAAGTGGATACGAGAAGCAGTGTGCTTTGTAAAGATCTAGGAACTGCAGAATTTTGAGAAAGACACACTCCCTCTGGCATGTCCTTTGGCACTTTTAAGAGTTCAGTGACAATGTTGCTAAATCTAGCAACCTGTCAGAAAATTCCATGTAGGACAATTTTTCATGTGTTGTCACAGACCACACATTTTTGCATACTGTTCCCTTCTTGCACTTTAACATACATAATATATACGCAATGTGTGTGTCTGTGTGTGTCTTTGTGCGCAGATGCACAAGCTTCCATATACTCTAGCTGTGTTTTTCTGGAATAAGTATTTACTATTCATCATGGTAAAGGAATTCCATAACTGTGGGAACTAGTTATGAAAAAATAACTTTAAAAATATTTTGACGGGTTTAGTATTAACTCTTCCCACTCTGATGTTACATCTGCAAGTAATGATCTGGTTTTTAATCTGGACCATAAATTCTGTACCTCTACTTTTATTTCTGATAAAAGAATATTTTGGGAAAAACAGATAGAACATTCAGGTGAAATTCGGATTTACTAGGTATTTTGTAACTTGATGGTACCACTCAAATTTTTGTCATGCACACTGTTGTAAATTCAGTTAAGTGTACCAGTTGAGAACAAATTTTACTTCCCTTTCCTGTCAGAAACCCCTAAACATATTAGCTCAAGGCCAGATTCAGTGTGCTTCATAGCCATGCTTAAATGCTCCTCCAGGGCAACATATACAGCAATATATACTTTGTGGGTTCTTACAGTAAGAACAGAAGCAGTACATTCCTGCAAATTGAATTATTCAAGTTTATATCAGTGAATAAAAACTGTACATGTATCCTTTTTCCTTTTATCAAATAGTCCATTAAACTAAAATCAGTGAGAATCGTGAGTGTGCAATGCTTTTCCTTGCTTTATTCCTTCACAGTTTTCTTGGTGGATTTTTTTGTGATGTGAAGGAGAAATATGTGCATGTGGATAAGCAGGGCAGGAACAGGTTGCAGGGACAGCAGTGCAAACTGTTCTGTGGCAGGGAGCATGACTGTAGCAGTGAGGAACACACTCAGTTTTTCTCTCCACAGAACTAATGCTATTGTGAATAAAGCCATAGGCTTCGATTTCAACACACCTTGTCCCCAGTGAAGAGGATTTCTCAGAAAGTGGAACTTTTGGGGGGACTCAATGTGAGACTCACCCTCCCAGGCATATAAATCTGTGCAGAACAGCCTGCCTGTGTGATTAATATATTTCCTGTTTCTGCTTTTTCTGGTTCTGCAGCAATGACACATTCAAGTGATAGTAGTTTTTTTATTTTTCTAGGATGAGTATCAGTCTTCTTATTTGGCAAAAGCAAAGCTGGGACTATCTTTTTAATATTTGCTTTCTTTTTATGCCTCTCAGCTTTGGGCTAAATGAAAGAGTTGAATAAATCAACGAAAATCTTCTTTCAAATAGGAAAAATATATAATTGAAGTAAAACCAAATAAAAGCGGGTAGGTAAAATGAGGTTCCAACATGGTTTTTTCAGTAATTAGCATACATATTACTTAAAAAATATGAAAAGGCTAGACAACCAGTATCATCTTGTCTGAAAGTTAATTCTACAACATTTTTTCACCAGAAATAATGCTGGAGGTCTTTATTTGCAAAGGGTGGTGGTTGTTACTAACACAGTGAAAAATATGCGCTAACGGGAGAAATGGTGTAGGTGAAGCTGACCTTCAAGCAATATTCCATCTACTTTTTGGGTTGTGCTTTGTGGATTACTTAAAATATGTTTTCTGTTCCTCTAACATAAAAAAAAATACTTGCAGTAGAGACATTTCTTGAAGGTGGACTCTTCATAACAGAGAAGTTACTTGGCTATTCTGTGTGCTGTTCTGGAGGAAGTGCTGTTGACAAAGAATGAGTTGGGAGTAATGCAAGACAAACACTTTTCCAACATTTATGTATTTAGTGCCTGACTTTTTTTATTCACTAAGCTTAAACACAATACATGAAACTATTAATTGATAATAAAATTTCTGACAATTATTTAAAACAAATTAGCCATCAATTGCATTTTGCATTTAAGAACCACTTTTGAGAATTAAGTACATGGTGAGGCGCAGGGCTGTGTCTTTCATAGTGAAAAATCACTATTCTTTCCAGAAAAGTGCTACAAAATACAGAACATGCATACCACATCTATGAATGCCAGAGACCTTTAGAAGTGTAACAGGCAAATGCACAATTTAACCTTTTCAGTTGAATTCATACTTGTGATTGAAAGAAAGAAACTATCATCTACATGAATTGTGGCTTAATAATCCAATAGCTTTGATAATCAAATTACTAGGCAACATCTGAATATGAAGTGTGGCGGTGCTTTATCCTTTACAGTCAGAACGTAGTGGAATCTGACTTGCAGGTATTTTAAATTTTGAAATTTTTATTCCTTTTTACCAGAGAGTTAAAGCTAGACTTTAAACCTTTTTGTCCACAGCATTTTCCCTACCTTAGTCCTTGTTAAGTATGCTCCAGTCTGAAAATATATCTTAACTATAAAGATATGTGTGTTACCTTTGGAGTACTTGAATTGGGGGGGAATAAAATGATATGTGCACCTCTCCCACCAAGCTGTTATGGATTCTTATGCAAACAAGATTTCTTACAAAAGATCATGCTAATTTACAGCCCTGCTGTGAAGGTCACTGCGTTAATATGTTTTTCTTCTCTTTTTCTTCACAAAGACCGTACAGAGGTGTAGAGATGTGTTCTTCAGGAAATTTTTATCTACTCCTAGCCTCTTTTCTTTATTTTTTTTGCCTTCGGGAAGCTAATAACGCACATTTTTAATAACTGAAATGTGGAGGGTTAGATGTTTTTCCTCTGGGCCTTTTTGCCATGTATTTCCCTCCCCTAATGCAGAGTGTGTTTATTTCTACATGTGACAAGTCTGCAGTCGTGTGTTCTTTCTGAGTTATAATGACTCAGATGTCATAATTAATTTGATGAGCAGGTGGGGGTTATTAGCCTTGTGCTTCACTTGCTAATAGCTGCACAGCTTTTCTAAAGTACTCTTTCAACTAAGGAGGCATTTCTTCACATAGAATAAACAGTGCAGCACAAAAGCCTCAGTTAGATAACTATCCATGGGTTTGAAAAGCTGCCAAGCAGATGTTGTTATTGGAGCGGGCCCAGACGAGATTGGGCAAGGCAGATGCGAGATGGGGGAGGAGGTTACACACAACCCAGGCGCTTTCACTGCGGTGGCTGGAGAATGGGAGGCTGGGAGGTGTCTTCCCATAAACCAAATCCATCCTTCACTGGCCTCATGCTCATTCCTCAAGACCCACCCTTTAACTGTAAATAAATGAGGAGGAAGCCCCCTCCCCCTGCTTTTTCTTAATATCCATGTGGGAGTGAAACCGAATGTTCCTCCAGCAGTCAGTGACTTCTGGTTTGCATTAAATCGGCTGTGTGCAATTTTTGAAGGGCCTACAGAGACTTTGCTTCATACCTATCAACATATGTAATGAACATGACTGCACTGACATTTACCAGAACTCTTAGGTTTTGTTTTATTACTATAAATTAGGTTGTGCAAATTTAAGACAAAATGCTGTTTTGTTTCCTGTCACCTCTCAATATAGTTTTTTTTTCCTGGTGAGATTTTTTTCTCCTTTATTAAAAATTTACAAATATCAAATGGCCATCCTTTTTAAAAGATATATTTTTTTTTTAAATAAGAAAACGCTTGGAAAATCCGGTGGATTTATATGTGAGAGACAAGTAGACTGGACTGAAAATTGAGCTGATCTGTCTTTTACCCTCTCTGGATTTTTTTTCCTCTGTGATCCTAGGCTTTTTAGAACAGATCTCTCTGTCTCTCTCTCTCTCTCTCTCAATTAAATTGTATAATCCCATTTTTCTTTGACTTGATCTCAAGCCAGTGGTCTGGGCTTTTATTGCCAAGGGATAATTTTTTATAATGGGCTATTAAAACACTTGGAGCTTTCATCCTATCTTTCAAATCTGTATATGCATAGATTGTCTTTCTGTGGAGAAAGAAAATCCCTTGTTTGGCAGAAATCAATGGATTGTATGTATGTGTAGTATAAATGTCTTAAAAGAAATAGATGCTTGTTAAACTAAATATGGCATAAAAATATCACAAGACCCAGGTGACCATATTTCATAAAAGATGATATTATGAGACTCTTGCCTCTATGTTGTATTTGTTACCTGCAATGATAGTTTGTTGATTGTTTTGCAGACTGATACGGTACACACAGACAAGGGGTTGTCCTACATTCTTCTTAACCATGGAAATTTACTGGCACATGGCAAGATGTAGAAACCATTTGACCTTTCATTACCATTCAAAATGTAGTGCACATTAGCTTTAAAAGAACAGAGAACTTAAAGCACATCTATATATTCTATACAAATAGACACACTTAACTATTTGGTATGTTTGACTTATGAACTTTGTTAGTGCTCTTCAGTAAGTATTGTGAGAGTCATAAAAGCTCAAAGCAAGAGTTTATTTACCAGCATGTTCTTTTTACTAGGTTAGATTTGATTTTTCAGTCTGAACACAGTAGGCTTATATGGTTCACAAGATAGGAAACTGCTAATGACTTCTCAAATTCCAACATTCATTTTCATTTCATGAATGAAATGAAACTCCTTGCTGCAGTGGTCTAAGAATTTTTTTTCTTTAATCTTAACATTGTTTTTGATTGTGCTCCTTCAGCAAGTCTGTGGAAGCTTGCCGACCTGCTAGAAACCTTATCCCTTTAGGATTTGTATAGCTAGGGTCCTGAATAATATAACAATAATAAAAAAAAGAGAGAATAGAATATGGCAATGTCTCAAAGTTCAAGTAATCAAATACTTTTAGGAGAAAACAGGAAGGCACAACTTCTATACATCTTCATGTGGCAAACAGGCTGACCCAGAAACATTCATTTCTTGTTGCTCCAGGAAGCTGAGGTTGTAAGACTCTCCATACATCAATTCTTACCTTCAGGCATTAGTTCCATTTATCCCACTTGTTTTTCTCCCTTGATTGACAAGTATCAGATGTGAACATTGAGATGTTGGTCCTTCAGCTGTGTTTCAAAATAGTGCTACTTTCGTGTCTCATTTAGATGTACGCGTAGGATTAAGACCTGTTTTCTGTCCAGGCCTGATTAAAAAAAAAAACCAACAACAAAAAACCAAAATCAGCAAAACCAACCCATATATCTACCAATAGAGAAATATGGTGGCAAACCAAGCAATTCACATTTTTTCTGTTAAAAAAAAAAAAATTCTCAGACTGTCTACTAGGACAAAAAGGCCAGCCTGCAAAGGATATTTACTAAAAACTTTACTGCTAAGGGCCTTTTACAGTTTCATTCTGGCCATTTTACCATCTTCTCTGTTTTGAAGTTGGTGATAGTTTTGTCTGGAAAGGAAACAGATTAAAACTAAGAAAAGACATTATTTGGTTAGTTTATATTTAAGACTTTCTAAAACATGGAATGATTATCTGTATATTTGCAACATGGTTCCTTGTTCTTCTGATGGACTTTCCATATCTCAGCTGCACAGTGTGTCATAATCATCAACAAAAAATTAAGTCAAAAGAGCTTTAAGGTACATTAAAATAATTGTAACAGTCCCTAGGGCACCAATCTGATGGCTCAGCACTCTACCAAGGAACAAACAAGAGAGATTAAATTGAATGTGACACAAAAAGTTCCTTTGCATGTAAAATTCCGACTCCTTTTCATTATATTTTATTATATTTCTTCAAGATGGCTGTAACCACCCCTATAATAGATTTGAACAATGCAAATGATAGCATATGGACCTGGTGATCAATAGAGATGCTACTCTGATCTTATCATCCTTTTCTCTTGTAAGAGTTTCTGATATACTTCATACAAGACCTAAAACCTTCTTCACTGATAAAAATTGCAGTACAGTGGGAGAGATGGAATATAATAGCAAAAAAAATCACTGACATTTCGCAGTCTGGACTGGTTCGTATGTTTGTTCCTTTATGTCTTCTAACTTGCCCAAATATAAAGCTGCATGGAGAAAAGAATAATAATCACACTCAGAAGCATGAGAAACAGTGACCTTGAAAAGTAACGTGTAATAGAAAACAGAATCAGATGAATGTGGCAACAAGCGTGAATCGCTTATATGTAAATAGGAAAATCCTAAACAAGAGGCTGGTGGCATTTTGTCTGTCTAGTCCAGAAGCAGTTGCTGACACTAAGCTTTGTTCTAACATATGCACTTCAAGAAGAACAATTTTTAAATGCTTTGATGAATAAGTAATAGGTTGAGGTAACAGTCTATCAGGTAGTTAAAGCCAACCTTGAATAAGAAGCATTTTGAAGGGGGCAAAATAGTTAACTGGATTTTTGCTAACTTTTTTTTTTTTTTGGCAATATTCTCCAGTTCATATTTCTATCTGGGACCAGAAATGCTGAAATACCACAAGTCAGTCAATTTTTACACTGTTTCTGCTCCAGTTGGAGAAAGAAAATATTGGCTTGATCTTGTAAGATTTCTAGTCCAACATTTCCTGAAATATCTTCTTATGAGGCAAGGGCCAGATCAACAATAAAAATTCCTGCCAGTTGAATAATGCTGGCTTAGAGGCTGTGACTTTTTGCAGCAAAACTGTAGCCTGTGCTCAGTTCAGCTGCAGAAATGTTTGTGTTGGAGTCATCTGTTGTTCTGTTGTACTTCCCTAGGTTAGATCAGGCTTCAGGTAAGATACTGCTCCTCACTTACCTTTCTTCAGTAAGTTCTGAAAATCAAGAACTTTCCTCTGTTCCATTTATTTTTTTTTTTAGCAAAGAAAATTTGATATGCAATCAACAGAATTAATCACTGCCAAAAAATATGGAATATGATCGTAACAGAAACACTAATTATTTGTGATATCCACAAAACAGTGAAAAGCCATAAGAATCTGTGTATCAGTTTTATTTCAAAAGAGTGAACAGCTGCCTTTTCTCTGTGCTGTTACCAGCTACAGGGAAAGCTTTGTGTTTTTGACCTATACATTTACTAGCCCTGTAGTAGCTTTCAATTACTTTAGTTCTTTTTATAATATTACACAGGTATTGAGATTCTGATTTCATTAACTTCTTGAAATGTGTGAGCTGGCAAATAGCTGATATCTAGATATTTCAAAAAGCCTATGTGTTTTTGAAAATCCTAGCCTCAGTCTTTCCCATTAAGTTTTTCCAGCAGCTGTCCTATGCTACATAACATACCTAGAAGTGAGGTAGACTCCTGTGTTTGACTATACATAAAGTTGGAAGAAGTGCAAAGACTCCCTGTTATCCCATGCCAGGGTGGACCACTTCATAGAGTCCAGGAATCCAGAGATACAAATCTGTCCAGAATTCCAATGTACAAGTGCTGAGTGAAGCTAGAATATCTGTGGTCTTCAGTCTTTCCAAGAAACAGGGTCCCCTGAGACAAGCTACAATACACAGTTCCCTCAAAGTTATACAAATCTCCCAATAGAGGCAATACTTTAATTTGATTCTACGTACTTAAGATATAGGACCTCAACGCACAAATTCTTTATTTTTGCTAAAGAACTGCAGGGTTTTTTTTGTGTGTGTGTGCATTATTGCCTTGTGTGATTTAGCTAGTTTTTTTACTGTACAATGTTCAGTTTACACCTGTTCTATATTGTGTTACTACCATGTAGTAGTAGTACACTTGTGTTCTCAAAAGCACATTTACAGAGGTAAAATCACCTTATGGTGTGCTGCCTGCTTCTGAAGACTTAATGGGCAATATGAGAACAAGATTTCTACAAGGCCTTTCTACTTGACAAGGCACTGGGCAGACTTTATTGGAGGAAAGCATTTTCCTGATCACAGCACTGGAAGGAGTCGCAAAGGAGGCTTCCTCTCAAGGGGCAGAGGACATTATGTATGTTTCCATTGTAGGCCTTCTTAGAGTGCACCTAATGTGAGAAGCAAAGCGTTCATTCATTATGGAAATCTTAAAGTCTGACCTTGTATTTTCCATATTGCTGTGGAGAAGGTAGGCAGAGAGATTTGCAACTGTAAAAGTCAGACGAGCACTGTTCTGACAAAGTGTCTTTTGGGATAAGAAGAGTGGCTTAGGCTTTTACTTCAAGCAGCTGCACAGAAAATGAGACTGCTCGACTTCTTTTGGGCCCAGAAGTTTGTCAGCCAGAATCGTTTCAAAGGCAAACCCCTTAAGAGGCTAAAGCCTGTCACTGTACCCTGTGGAGACCCATATTGGATATCAAGCTTGGCTACTATTCAGTGTCTGTTTGGCAGCAATCTCAAAAGATATTTTCAGCTCTTGTCCCAAATAAAGACTTTTGCTGTGTTCATGTTACTACAGTTCTAAAATGTCTGAATTAAAGGTGCAGTTGCTTTCTTCATCTTTTTCTTAAAGGGTTCATTCTTTTTATTCTATGTGGAGCTGGTAAAACTGCTAAGAATCGAGGTAGCCAGGATCTTCCCATTGCAAGTCTGTTTCCTGTTGCTTATAAATTGGTCAAGCTTTACTTCTTTGAGCTTTGATTTTTTTCCATGCAGAGTGTCACCTGGAGCTGAGTTTTACCATAAAGCTTCAGCAAAACTGGACTAGACATTAATAAAAGTAAGATTAAACAAAAATATGTTAGACTGTAGTAAATTACATCTTATAGCTCTTTAATTGAGAAGCTATGGTGCATCCATGCTTTTGAGCAAAGTCGCGAAATTTGGCATAGAAGTCATTCTGGTGTCATGGGACACCTGCCTGTTGCTGTTTCTGTGAAAAAATGCCTGAATGTGGCCAAGCTATAAGCCTTTGCAAAGGCTCAATTTGCACGTTAACTTGCAGTCATATCAGACTTTGGCAGACAAATTCCTTGGAAGGTGCTGTCTGATTTGAGCATGTTCTGTCCAGGAACAGCGCTGGACTTTCCGCAGTTTTTGCTACCAGTTCTCAGGGTCCTCTTTGGAGTTAAGAAGAGGAATACATTCCCTCTCGTTGTCTCAGTTCTTCCTCAAATAGGCAAGTGAGGAGAAAAGCTGTTGGATTTTAATGTAGTGGGGACAAGGAGTTATTTCAGAGGAGTAGAAGAAAGATAATAAACTAGGATAGAGAAGAACATGCTGTTAAAGGACACAATGTGATGATACAGGATTTATTAATTGGTATGATACAGTTTAGAATATGTGTGTCTTTTTTAGGATCATTTTAAGTGAGGGAACAAGATACCATTTTTGGCTTGCTGAAATGGCAGTAGTGAATGGAGGAAACGAACAAACCCCAGCTATTTCTCCTTGCCTCTCTTAGGCATTATTTCTCTCTTATTTGAAATGAAAATTATAGTGAAGCCATGAAGCCAGAGAGCTATGAAGTATTTTTTAGATCTGATATTGGCATGGTCACCAGCCATTACTAACTAGACAATCAGAAGTTGCTGGTTCTTTTCTCTGGCAAGTGCCTTTCTATGGTAAAGGTATGAAGAAAGATAAGCTCCCTAGTAACACAAAATCAAACCCTAATTTTTTCAAAGCATTTTGATCACATCATAAAAGTTGAATTAGTTTAGGTTATCTTCAGGAACCTGCTGTCAATGGCAGTGTTAATTGGTGTGCAGAGGTTGGTATGGCAGTGTGCTGTAACTCTAAAAATTAATCAGTCTGAGAAAGGAGAGTTCTCTGTGTCTGAGTGACACAGTGCAAAATCTTTGTCTGGTTTCCACCCCATCAACCTGCAAACTTAGCCTGAGTTGTTATACCTGTAAGGGGCTTGTTCCTTCTCATCTATTACCAGTAACAAATATTCTACAGGCCAAACTATGTCCTCAATTGCACTTTTGCCTTGAGTCAATCTGCACAGGTGTGCAACTTTAATAAACAAATGTAGCTGTAATAGAAGGCCTAGTATCTATTTCTCATGCTCCCTTAGCTATATAAGCTCTTCAAAGCTAATCAAAGTAAAAGTCTCTTTTAGTTTCCAAAATGAGTAGGTTGGACCTGGATAAGCATGTTGCTGGTGTTTAATAATGAACCTACCATATTTTAAATAATTTTGATAGTAGTCTTTTCAAACTTTTTTGTAATTACTTATTCCTTTGGACCTTTTTGAAGGTGAGGTCCTCACACCAATGTCCATCACTCTCCAATTTAGTTAGCGAAACATTTCTTAATAGGCTAAAAAACCTGCATTCATACAAATTGCTAAATACACGTATTTACATAAAGTTGTCTGACCACATTTTTGCAGCTAGTCATATTTCTTTAGAGTATTACTCAGACTTTTATATTTGGATTACACAGGAAAACCATTCTGGTCAATTCTGCTATCTACAAAAGTGATCGCTTTCATAAACACCTTGCATGAACAATAATGACAGATTTGGGCCTTTGACCTTTTTGCAGTTAGTCACTATGTAACATATGTGTATCTATAGTAATTTACCCACATAGATTTAGTATGTCCCCATAAAATTATCTTACATAGGTCATTACTGAGATCTTAATTATTGGTTGAACTGCAATCTAAATGACTAAACTGACATTGCCAGTTTTAGTCAGTAACGATTTTTCTTAGGAGAGCTGTAGACTCCTGCTGCCTGTGTTTTCTGCACTGAGTTGGAGGATGAAGTTGCTGTGGTGTACATACCTACCTAGCAGACAATACCAAACTCAAACTTTTACATGAAAGATCATGACAAGTTTAGTTGCAGATATTTTTTCCTTTGTGTTTCTGAAAAGGCTAAAAGCTTCTTCGCTAAATAAGAGTGAAGCCTCTAGTAGTAATGGCCTCTTACTGTGTATGATGCCTAAAATTACCTGGATAAAAACTGTAATTGTTCAGAGAAACCAATAAGCTGAAGGAGTTGTCAAAGACTTTTTTTCCCCCTTTTTTTTCCCCTTTTCTCTGGCATTAGAATATTACTTCCTGCATTGCATTTTGAAAAAAAATGCAGGAAAAAATTTTTAAGGACAGAGTTTTCTTGCTCATTTGGCACCTTGTGGAAGACTGTCTCATAAAGGGCTTGTGAGTAGCTTAGTGGTACCAACTAGAAGTGAGACCTGATCCATTGTGGTTAGGCTTGTGGAGCCTGAATGTTCAAATATCTTTGTAGGCTCCATACAATGAGCATGTAAAGAAGAAGATACTTAACAAAAATAAGCAAGATTTTTCTGCTAAGTTTTCTTCTTCTAACACTAAAAAAAGTTTTTGAAGAAGCTTGCCAGATGTTTAAATAATACAGTCAAATTCTTATACATGGCAGTTGTGAAAGAACTTGGGAAAAATTATATTTGAATCTCTACTGCGTAACAGTTTGAGGTCCTTGATGTAGAAACATCTTTAATGAATGTTTAGTTTGAGATTTCTGCATTGACATTGTAGTATCTTGAAAACACAGTTCTTGAAAATGGAGATAGCTGTTTTAAAAAGCAGTTTTCTTTTATACTTTCTTAGACAGTGACCAGTAAAAGGATGTGAGGGTGAAATTGCAGCTTCAGGTGTGCTTTTTATTACGCTTCATGGAGTTCATTGTTGCACATAAGATGTGAGGTGCTTTTCTTTCCATAACTCTCAGTGGTACAGGGTAGGTTGTGGACAACTGTCTCAATTTGTCTTGCATGGCAGCGTGAGCCTGGTTGCACAGATTGCCCAGCAGAGTACACAGAGAGTGTGTGCTTGCACCAAACTGGCATTTACCCTTTGAGTATTTGAGGTTATTTTACACTGTGCTATTCTGAGCCCTGATCTTCCCCCAGCCCTGTCCTGCCCCCCATCCTCCACTCTCTCCTTACCATCTTTGATCCTGGCAACAAAAGTTCATTCCATAGCTCAGGTCAGACAGAAATGATGCATTGCATCACAGCTGCTTTTATGAAAGTGTTTATTTCATATCTGAAATGTTTTTATATACATTTGCTCTGCTATGACTTGCAGGAGGGGAAAGAAAGCAGTTTTACTGGAGGCAAAACAGCCACCTGTGAAAACTAATTGCGTAGGTTGCCTTGTGCTGGTATCTCTGGGAATGATCCATCAGGAAGAAACTAAATATCCTTAATCTGCTAGGAGATCACCTGTATGCCAAAATGATCTCCTTTATCAAAGTGGTGATTGAAATATCCCTTCAGATTTGTGGTGGTATGTGTATGGGGGAAGGAAGGGAAGGAAGCATAACTCCTGTAGAGGCAGGTGCCTCATCCCAGCAAAGCGTATAGACAAATGAAAAATAATGAACTTAAGAGGCCCTAACTGAATTGTCTCGTTAAAGGCTGTAATTGAATATGCTTGGTTTCCAGTTACTTTCAAAGAAGAATTTCAAGAGACCAGGCTGCTCTTCAGCTTTCTCTTTTTTTCCTCAATAAATGAGGCTTGCAGTGTCAAGTTATGCCCCTCTCTGCACTTCTGCCACAAAGCTCTACTCTCCAACAGCTCTCCAAACATCTCGCTGTAGACTTAAAAAGAAAAACTGGTAGAGCTCTAAGGCAGTTAAGCTGCCTGCCACCTCTGGGTGTGTTGTTCATCCAGTCCTGTGAAAGCCTGCCCCATAACTGTTAAAAAGATCATTGGGGCATTTCTTCAAGACACGGACAGGAACAACTGCTTTGTTTCTGTATGTGCTGTGCTCCTCCATGGCTGCTGAGAGCTGTTGCTCCTGGTGTTCCTGCTTCCTGGACTGCAAGGACTTAGGGGCAGTGCCTGAGCACCCTGTGCTCAGTTATGTGTCCCTGTGTTGCAGAGCATGGTGGTGACTGGAGTCTGTGTGAGCCTTGTGCATAGTGCAAGGACCTGCACCCAAGACACTGCTTGGCTTACTGAAACACCAAAGGCCAGGGTGTTTGATGGACAGGATTATTTCAGTCCTGTGGTCTGGCTCTCTTTTCATTCCAAGATTAGATTACTTTTTCCCCTCATTTTTTGACTTTCAGTTTCATTGTACCTTAGAGACTGAGCAGTCCAAGAAATGACCATTTTTCTGTAGCAACTTGGAAACTGCTACTCACTCCATTTCTGTGATTCGTGACTACTATATAGAATTTTCAGACAGCCCCTCACCCGCAGCTTTTCCATCCCTATTGTTTACCTATTTTTGGAAAATTTGAAAGTGACGTTATGGGGACCCCATGGAGAAAATTATAATTAACTGCTTTCCTGACCTGCATGTATGAATGGGTTATTTCACTGATACGTCACTACAGCTTAATCCTTGCCATATGGACTCAGTGAAAGTAAAGTACCTTACTGCAAGTTGCAAGTGTAAAAACATTTTGCAGCTCTGTGTTTTAAGCAAAACGTAAAAACGTGTTTTCGCCAACCCTTTCCTTAACCTCAATTTAACAAAGTTATGGTTGGACTCTGGGGACAAAAATATCAGCTGATAAAGGAACATCTGAATCAAAGGTCTGGGCTTGTCCTGTGGCCTGTATTGTGGTTTCTGGTATTCAAAAATGGAGAATAACAGAGTATTTAGTAATAGCAGACAGCCTCTGTGTGAAATGTGTATATTGAACACAATTCTGTTAGAAATGAATAACCAGAGGAACCAAAACTAGAGTGACTTTGAAGTTGGGAATTGAAGCTTAGTATTATACCACTAATCAAATTAATCTGATCTTTGGGATTGACAGCAATGGATATATGTAGCAAGAGAAAGATGTCAGAAAGACAGATTGTATACAGTATTGAGAGATTTCATAACATATGGGACCAGATGAAGTCATGGAACAAGTTGTTAGTGGCAGTGAAGATCACATTTCATTAAGAATATACATTTTCAATAGATCAGTAAGACTGCCTTGTTTAGTTATCAGGCTTATAGGAGGTAAACTGAGGCACAACAATTAGCTTGCATGGAATTTCAGAGAATGCTGAAATCTTGAATGCCGGCTCCATGCTTCGCATTCTGGATATTCAGATTTCCAAAAGATTTGCCTGAAGTGTTTGGATTTGTCAGCCATGAGTCATGGTTTTGCTTAGTTTGCATATAATGTAGCTATTGTACTGTGCTTTTCCCAATAAGTGACATTACTCCGTAAAACATCCGTCATCGGTTGTTTACTGATATGGTGTGATATGGTATAACTTTTCAACAGGGTTTAGAAGAAAATACACCATCAGTCTAGTTGCCACCAGGTTGAAGGGTACTGAACCTGAATGACAAAAAAGGTGCCTCCTTCCAAATCAAACAAACCATGTGTTGCTTTTGTTCTTGTGTCTTGCAGATTAAATGAGTGACAGATTTTACCTCTCTTGGTTAGTACTGGACTGCTACTTTTTTTAACTCCTAGAATTAGACAGATTATTTTCCTTTTACAGTCATGGCTGCTTTTTCAAGTTAATAGAAACGCTTGTCATAGGTGCAACCTTATACCCTTTCCCATTGCACTAGGGAAGAGACAGAAGGGCCACTTGTCGAAAGTCTCAAATGCTGGAAGGGAGGAGGATGTTGCTGATGCCAAAGAAATCTGAGAAACACACACCTGTTGTTATTTCAGAGTGCTGTGCTTCTGCTGATAATTGGCTGAGGTTTAAAGTCATGTGCGATTTAACTCTAATTCATAATTCCACAGGAGACTTACGCACTAGGGTGAAAAAGGACAAGTCAAAAGCTGAGAATCTTTTGACTTTGGAAATTGGCAGTGGTCCTCCAAATGAAAAGGAGTCACTGCATTTTTACAGGCAGACACTGGCACACATACACAGGGACAGGCATTTGAGCCAAAGGGGTTTGGGGCTGTGTTTCAACCCCATCTGCTTTTGTCACCCGTCCATCCTGACATGCTTACTTTGTCAGCCAGAGATATGTTTTTTTCCCAACTCTGTGTCTGTGCTGTGAGAATTACTGGCTTCCTAAACTATTCTGGGCAGCTGTGTTGGGCCTGAAGCTCTAGCTCAGTGTTTCAAGCCAATTTTTCTACTATATTTATGCTGGTTTGTATCTTGCATCACTGCCTCTTTTGCATCTGACACAGATACTACCTAACAGTGGTCAAAGGCAGTAGAATTTGGCTGTGTGAAAATTACTCTGGCACCTGAAGACCAACTGTTAAATCAACAATTTCTCTTTATGTTTCCTTTGTGATAAAAATATCTGCCCTGCCCTGCAGCTTATGGGAAACAATGGACCTTCACAACAGCAGAATGGTAGCTCCATCGCTTTTTCTTCTGGCATAAGGGTGCCTGGAGATACTTGTCAGCCTCTCTTCCTTTGCGCATATTTTGCTTTCTTCTTACTGGTTATTCTCCATAAGGTCCAGAGGACCCTCCTTCTGAACATAAACCTGTATCCTACAGGAAGAGGGATACCTGTTTTAGCTGCGCTTAACCAGACAGAGTTCGGAACCTTGACTGCACCAGTGCAGCTGCCTTGCAGGGGAGTGTTATTGATAAAGCTGCAAACTTCTTAAAGCAGAAAAGAAACCGATTTCTTTTTTCATCATCACTGCATTTCACTTTGCAAATGCTTTGCATATCTACAGTATGATGTATGCTGCTGAGTATACAAAAGTGGACAGGTCTGTGTGTTGGGTTGACAGCAATTTTCAGGGAGAGAAATCTTTTATGAAAAACATACTACTTGGACATCAGTTTCATTATTTCTTTTCAATTCTGAATTTCCTTAGATGTTAAGTGAATATACATTATCTTCTAACACATTTTAGGAATTTCATTTCTGTTTCATGCATATAGCTATAAATATCTCCCTGGTTTCTGTTCAGCTTTACCAGACCGAGTGATCTGGTGTGACATCTCTTTTTTTAAAAAATACTCAGAGATGTACTTCCCAGAGTGTGATTTGGTCACTGCAATTGCCGCAGCAGTTTTTGTGTAGTTGTGGCATGAGGCCTGACTGGACATCCCTCTGTGCCCCTCTGACTACAGAAACCATGCTGCAGAGGTGCATTGTGCCTTCCCGGGTCTGTAACCCCTGGAAGTTAATGCACACACAAGCCTTGCTGAGCTGATGCCATTTGTTTGTATGCCGTTTATCACAACCTGAATGACTGGTTATTCTGGTCAGGAGAAAACAGCCCTGACATCATGTGATTCTGGCAAAGTGAACCACACTGGATCCTGGCCTTTGAATACCCAAGGGGCTGGCAGCAGTCTCAGGGGTTGGCCGGCAGCCCCATTGAGCTTGCTAGTAATCTGTTGACTGCTGGGCTGGACAAGCTGCCCTACTTTCTCTGACAAGCTCTGTCTAAAAGAATGATGGGCAGCCTGCCACTAGTGCTCTTTAGTGGAGTTACTGAAGATTAACTGTTTAGCAGCTCAGCACTGACAGTGCTTCCCTTTGAAGAATGGGTGTCAGAGAGGATATTGTTGAGTAGGGATGCCACTTCTTTGTCTCACTTGTTGCATATTTTAATCTTAAGAAGCAAGACTTTCTTTTTCTTCTCTCCCAATGCCCTTCTTGCCAGATTTCAGAGAAATGCCATTAAAATTGTTTTCCTTTGAAGTTTCTAAGGTTTGTTTTATTTTTTAATGAAATGCGACATTCTGCTAATTACTCAAACCCTAAGATCCTGAAATCCCTGCAGAAATCCCTGGAGGAAGGATAGACAAAAGAAAAGTAAACTCTTTGAAAGACCCAGAACATTTAGTATTTATTTTTTATGACAGAAATACTAATGTATATTTCTTCCAATAATGCTTTTGATGTGTCCTCTATGAAAGATAAAATGGGATATTCAGGGTAGAGGGAGAGTTACATTTGTGAATAGTTTTGAAAACCTGATTGTCATAAACATGAGACTGACTGTTGGCTGTAAGAAGTGTAATGAATAAGTAATAATTATAAACAAGAAAGGTTATATTAATGAAAAGTCTGTTTATTGGGTGATGCTGTGAGTTGATGGATATACAGTTACTGTATTGTTGATGGAAATACTGTTACTATACTGTTTCACCAAAAGCAACAAAGGCTGTAGGATAGGTATTTTTTCAGCAGCTGTTTTGTGTAATATTTTGCTTGATAATGAGATTGTTTCCAAGATATATTTTTCTTCGAGTCATTAGTAATTTAAAACATGCCACTGGCTTTTTTAGATAGACTGCTGAAAAAGGGAGTTTGCTGTGTTAAATCATGATTCAAATGAACTAATCCAAATTCTTATGAAGTCAGTGGAATTCTTTAAGGACATTCCCTTCTCTGAAAATTATGAGAAATCTAAAAGCTTATTATTATGGAATGTCTTTATATTCCATCTGTTACATGTGTAGACACAATGTCAAATCTGCATGTAATATAAACTGGCATACCTTTGCATTAGTTACAATGCAAGTTAGCTTGTTCTTTGGGTTTGCTGCATTTGAAAATTATTTTCCTATCTGTTAAGAAAATGGCAGGCAGAGAAATGCAAAGATAAAACGACATTCCGAGGATACCTTTGGTTGCTAATAGATTCTTTTGACGCATCTATGTTAAAGGTTTCAATTTAAATATTTTGAATAATCCCATCTGCATGTGTCCTACCATTGTACCTCCTACTATGAATGTAGTACTTGGACTCCACTGATTTATAGGACAATACCCTGAACAGCTCAGCCACTGAGTGGCAATTTGGAAATACTCTTCCTACTTTTAGACAACATACAATTAATTTATTTTGGTGTTACTTTCAGAAGTCTTTCTCCTCATGTTTCCTAAAACAATAGAGTAACCTTATTCTTAAGCCTCTTTGTTTTAGGTCATATGTTCAAATGGCTGCCTGGCAGACAATGGTTGATTGGTTGAGTGACCAGTCATTGCAAATAACTTCCATCAGCTATCTGCTAAGAGATGAGACCTTCTGTGATGACTTAGACCCATTGTTATTAGGAGATGCCTTAGCTCTTTCCCCTGGAAGTATATATTTTCATCCCACCCAGCATGCTAATGAGACACAATTTCCTTGTTCATGAGTGAAAATAGAGCAAGAATGCAAACAGCAGTCTCCTAGAGACACCTGTACTTGTTTCTCTGGCTTTTCACTTGTGACCTTTAATTGCTTTTCTATTCCAGAACAGTTCTTCACTTTGAAGGGTCCAGGCACAATAGAAAATTGGTAGTGATGGCATTTTTAATTAAAAGCAAGAATGTAAAGCTGTTTAAATCCCATAAATATTGTAGTTAGTCTTTGTGAGTGTCATTCACTATGAATGAAAAAACAGACTATTCATACAGAGGTAAGATATATATGTGCACTATTTTAAAGTGTTTTAGTTTACTCCGATCTTAATCATAGCACCAGTTGTCAAGATACTTCTGGTGTATATTGGTAGCCAGATTTTGAAAGGAGGGTTTCTTCTTTACTCAGACTCTTTCCTGTGAGGTGTAGCATTACAGGGAAGGAGAGTACTGTAGAGACTCGTGAAGAATTAGCATCCTCTAATTGATATGCTCCTATAGTGTATTCATGCATAATTCAAAAAAGAGAAATTGATTCCATATTGCAGCATAACTGCTGATTTATGCTTCCTATTTTAGTTGTACATTTCTAATTCTCAAGAGATAAGTTTACTCAATTAAAGAAAAAGCCTACAAGTTAATTTCTTTGCCAAAGTAATTTTGAAGAATTGTCATTTGAATTCTCTCAGAACCATTCTTTTGTGATTACGATGTAGGTTCCTGTATATGATGGCAGAAACATGCCTTTTGTGTCTGCATTTCTCAACCTCTCTTTTTAAATAAATTACAATAGATCTTTGCAGGAAGGTTGCTTCAGTCTTTTAACTATTTGTATCCTTTTATTCCTTTTCTTTTAGACCATTAAGCCAGAAAAATGTAGAGTTTTATTGGGCTACTGCTGAATGTTAGCATTCAAAGGGGGTAAAAAGAAAAGGCATTGAAACTTGGAGGTTACATTTAATATTACTTATGGACAAATTAATTTTTTAATATTAAAAATGTATGTTCGTACCCATGATAATGCTAAAAACTGCTACCATGGATAGTAGGTGTGCAGATACTCTATATTTTGCAGGGAGGGGAGAGTTTACTAGACTAGTTCATGGAGAAATCATCTGGAGTAGCTGTTTTTAATATAACTTTTCTGATCACAGATATTTGCAGATATTGCAGATATTCCCCAGTGAAACGCAAAGCATCAGTGCATTTCTGAACATGACAGTTTATAAAGCTTTCAGTTGCTCTATTTCAGTATTTCAGTGTGAAAGAGTATTTCAGATGTAAATTAAACATTTTCTTGAAAGTTTTCTTTCTCAATTTTTTATTGAACAATGAACTGTATAAAACAAATTCCCATGGAGTAAAAGTATGTTGTAAGGTCTTTAACTGATACAGAATAATTGCTTTGTTGATTGTATATCCATGCATGATAAGATATGCATAAGAAGAAATCTGGTAGAGAAGTATAAATAATACTTATCTTTAAGCCAGCATCTGTCATCTGCTTTAGCAGACAGTGTTTTCTTTCATTCCTGCACAAAAAGAGCTGAGAGATTTATGGAGCAGCTTTGTTTGTGCTCTGTGATGCTTAATCAGTTTTTATTAAATTCTAAATTAAAACTTGGCTTTCATCATAGTATGTTTTTTTTTCTCCCAGTAGACATATCTGATGTATAGAACAGGAGAAAGGCTCATGACAGCCACAAAGTTTATGCAAAAGTGGAAGGGCTTTAGTCCTGAAGTCCTGAGTACTTTATTTTCAGCAAGGCTACTCAGTCATTTTTCAGAAGCTACATTGGTATTTCTGTGTTCAGACTGTGATGTTCATGAACACACCCAAACCAGAAGAACCTTGAGCTATTAAAATTGTTAGACTCCCTTTTTGGTATAATTGTATTGATATTTGCAAGGAATCTCTGAAGGAATTTGGCTCTTCATAATTTGCAGATGCTATGTATGGTTATGTTAATCTAAATCTGTTTAAAGATGGCTTTTCAACTTCATGGCACTTTAAAACATTAGCTAATCCACATTATACACTGAGATATGTAAATAAGTAGCACTATCTCCATTTTGCAGATAAAGAAATTAAGGCAGAAGTGCTAAGTTACTTAGTCAGGGTCACATCTCTTGAAAGAGCCAGAATATACACTATAGGAGTGCTTGAGTCCTCTGCTGAAATTGCATCTCTTTCTAATTACGGTAATAAATAGTAGACACTAATCATATACACAAATTTTATTTTCAAAGTTTAGATACATGAAATAAATAAGCCATCTGGGCTACAGAAATGTGTCTTAAAATTTGTTACTGTGAGAGAAGATGATCAGAGCATTGGGCAGTCAGTTTGGATGATATTTTTTTTGCTCTGAGTCAGGCCAGCGTTCATCCTCATTTCATACAGAATGGTTCCATGTGAACAATGCTAAGAGTCAAGAACAGATCAAAGGTAAGAACATAAAATTAAAATTGTTAGTGCATTTATTTCCTCTAAAGAAGAAATACCCTTTTTAAAAAAAAGACATCAAATACATGAGCCTGCAGTCAGAAAGGACATTTGATCTGGTAGTTTGACCTCAGTGTAAACCAGTAACAATTCTTGGCCTAGCAACTTGCATTTGGTTAATCCCATTTCCATAAAGCTATCCAGCATTGGTTGGAGAGGGGAATCCATTGCTTCCCATGGTAGGTTGTCCCCATGGTTTGTCATTCTTGCTGTTGCTAAATTGAGGTTGTTTAGCTTTACCGTATAGTTCTTGTTATGCCATTCATGATTAAAATGATGAGCTCTTTAGGACCCGTTATTTTCTGTCTGTGAAGGTACTTACACACTCTAATCAAAACACTTTTCCTTCTTTTCGAAGAAGTCTCTTACTGTAGGACTTATTCTGTGACCTCTGAGTAACGTTTATGTCTCAGTTCTTCACTAAAACATGAAGATTGCTGGTTCAGCTCCTTTCCTCTTTTTATAGAGCTAAAACTGGTTCTGTCCTAGATTGTGGCTGGGAGCTTTTATTGAGTTTTTTATCCTTAATGCCTTTCAGAGTCGCAGGTTTTGGGCATATGGTCCTGCATTGTTGTTTGTCCTGCCTAACAAACTCGTGAGGGAAAACCTGAAGAGGAACTATTTTTCCAGTATACTCAAAGTGATCTCAATAGATCTTCTGTCTTCTACACACAGTCTCTGGTACACACCAGTCTGACTTTGAGGTTGTATGTTATCCTTACACTACTGAGTAGTTAAGCACTAACTACATGATTTGCGAAAAGTGAATCACTCAGTCCCCAAAGCTGCTTGAAAAGGCTCCTTCCAGTTTATGCATGTTCCTTTTAAGAAATACAGCAGGCAGTAAATTCAAATCAGTGTGCCTGAATTCATTAATTTCCTTTGGCTGGCTGTTGTAGAGAATCTAAGAAAATAATTCTGGTGATAACTCTGAGGAAAGTGGAATACAGCCTCCAGAGTTTTTATAGCTCAACTCCCAGTCAAAAAGATTTCAGTTAGTTCTCTTTGTGTCCTTCTGCCTCCTTTATCCACTCAAAACGCTGCTTGTTATCTGTCCTGAACACATTACTTCTGTGTCTAGTGCAGCAGCAGCATGGAAAAAAAAGCGCGGGGCTGGGAAACTACAAGAACTTAGAAAGGAAGACAAATAAAGAAAAGTGTCACTGAAATTTTAAAATGAAAACAGGATGTGGACACGATGTACAAGTGTGCTTTCATGATACAGTGCAACTGTCTTTGTAGCTGCCCAGCTATATGCTGTACTGCTGTTTGCCAATGCTCTTTTTTTGCTGCATGGAACACAATACAGATCTAGTAAGTTTGTGTCTATTCCATGTGGAGTAAATTTAGAGTAGATGAACTGAGTCGTTGGAGCCATTGCCAAATGAGGTGGTGATGATGGCTAGAGAGGTTTGGAGTTGGAGAGTGCTCCTGACAGGAACACAGCACATACTGCATCATGCCTTTGACCATCGTGCTTTAGACACGCTGCCAAGTGTTTGTAACGAGATAGTGCTGTTATGGCACTTTACTTTTAACTTTCCCATTGCATAGACTACATTTCCTTTTTTGTTTTATAAACTGTGCTCTCCCTAGTTTTTGTACCTCTGTAAACAGTTCTGACTATTGATATGTTGGCAAAGTATGAGGTAGTATTTTATGGTTTTCTCCTTGTTATAAGCTGTAACACACTCCATACTCAGTTTTGGTAGTGTGGATGGTTTGACTCCCTGAAATATAGTAAAGACTTGGATGACAAATAGAATTTTATTTTAAAAATTATTATTATTTAAAATTTATTTATTAGAAGTACTAATATTAGCAAAATTTTGTTCATTAAAAACTATTAGTGTTTAAGATTTTAAAATTAAATTTATTATTAGTGGAAAAGAGGGACAGTACTTGTACCTTTTAAAGGAGCAAGAAGTCAGTTATCAATGATAGATATAGTATATGTAAGTATGTACTTTAACAATAGTTAGATCAAGATTTTGTAAGGAAAACAACAGTTCAGTCTTGTTGCTTTATATAGGGAGAAACTAAGCCTTCTTTTTAATAAAATGCAGAACCTGGTAATTTTGAAATTTAGTGAATGTTTTTGAAATTTAGTGAATATTATTGAAATCTAAAAAAGAACTCATTTTAATCCTTGTATTATTCATAAATATATAGGCTAAAATGTCACCTTTTCAAAAGGAGAACAATGGCATTATTTTTACAATTGGCTATCGTCATATAAAACTGACCATTTTATATGACATACCACGCCATTGAGACTATGCTATAAAATAAGTTCTCAAGTTGTAAAAACTACAATAATACCTTTCAGTAATATTAAAGATGGTATAATACATTTCACCCCAACTCCTTTTTTCCTCTATTAGTTTGTTTTTAATGCTGTTCTTTAATGGATCTTGTAATGGGGATCTCCTTGTGAAGGGAGAAGTTGCCCCTGCCTGAATGAAGTAGCTGTCCTGTATACAGTGGTAGTGATCATGCAGGATCTTTCGTTTAACCCTGATACCTTGTAGTCCCCACACCTTTGAGAAAGTATGGTTGTATTAAGTAGAAACGTTTGTAACTGCAGAGGTTTGCCAGACTCCAGCTTGAGGCATTTCTGAGACACTGAAGTTCTGAAATATTGAGTATCTTTAACTTCAGTGTTAAACCTCTGCCTCTGTTCACCTCAGAGGCAGCCGCATATCTGTAGTGGATAAAATGATTTCTAGTGTATAAAACAATAGCAAACTTTTTGATACCTTTTTTTTTTTCAGTTTTTTTAAATGCTGTGATATTTGCCCAGTAGCATGGCGTATCAGCATGCAGTAGTGCAGCTCTTGTAATGTAAATCTGGTCATACACATCATAAACAGTGTTATAGGCTAGTCAAAAATGCAGGGTCAAAGCTGTGTGATGTGGTTTTGGCAGCCCTTCCACTGTTTCTTCATGCTTATGCTTTTTGTAAAAAGGTATCTGTTAACCCCGAAAAAATATGCTAACCAATAAGTGAAAATGCACTTTTTGTGGCTTGGCTACCTTAATTACTATTGTGAATAACCTTCCTATGTTTTTGTTTGCAAGAGTGGTTTTCCACTCAGGAGGGTTACTGAGTCACCTTCTCAGCCTGTACACCTACTCTCCTTTCTCTGCAACAGCCATGGCTTTGAAACAGCAGCTCGGTGCTGGGCCATCATAGCAGTAGAAAAACCAGTCACCAGGAGTGATTTCCTGCTGGTGAGTAAATGTTATTGCAGAGCTGGAGATTAGGAAATGAAAAGAAAAGTTAAGGACCAGGAGATTTCTCTTGAGCAAAGTATATATCTGAACGGCCTGGAGTGTTTATCTGCTGCTTTTCTGTTTTTTTTTCCTTCTTCTGGTAAAAGAGTGAAGAATAGGTACCGAGTTCCAAAGCACTGACTCATGGGGCCACAATGAAGCATTAGGATACAGCCATTTCCTACCTTTGTTTGAAATCAACCGAGTAGCCCTGGCGGATGCGGGCCCTCGGCTGCAGGGCTTGGTGGAAGGAAATGCTTTTCATTTTTACTGAGTACGGACTGCTGTTTAGCGATGACTTTGTGCATCGCATGTGGCAAGCATTGTGTAAAAAGCTTTGCTGTGTGTTGGTATACTCCACAGCCACCTGAGGCTCCGAGGTGATTAACGTGCACTTCAGGAAAAGTACTTCCCAGGTAGTTAGAAAAGTGTGGTGAGGGAGGTAATGAATTGTAAAAGCACTGTCTACTTGCACCATATATTCCTGAGGCTGTTTTACAGGTGTAAATAAAATATGGCCAACGCTTCTTTGAGCTGGAGAAATATTGTAGAAAGATGAAATTCAACACAGAAAAAAAGTACTTGTCTTGCCTGAAGTGGTGCTACAGATTCTGTGGCTGATCTGAAAATAGGTTATACGAGTTTGGGCTCCTATTTTTCTGCTCAGACCACTTAACTCCACTTAAATTTGGGTGTTATAATCTCAGAAGATACAGCACCTTTGCATGTACTGAGAGCGAATGCTTTAAAAAACCCTAACTCCTAGGGTAAGTGAAGCAATGAAACACTAAAAGAAGCAGTGGGAATGCTAAAAGAAAAACAATGACAATTGGAAACTTATGTGGTCATTGTGTATTTATCTTTAGGCTTGAAATTCATTGAGACTCTTTCCAGTATGTTCTTCTGTGTTCTTCTATAAATGACTCTTGCAACCTTCCATTTATGAACACTAGACTAATTTTTAAAAAATTTATGTTTTAAAAAAATCCCTTTCATTTATATGGTTTAGTGATTTTATTTGTGTCTCAGAAGCAAACTCCTTGTTGGTGACTTAACCATTCACTTCTTAAATAGTGCCTTGTTGGCATCTGCAGTCAGCGTTAGTGAACACGTTAAAAAAAAGGAAAAAAGTATAATCCTGGAAACTCTCCAAAGCGGGGTTAGGAAACGACGTACAGACAAATGCTCCTGCTTGGAACAAAATAGAAAATGGTCTCTGGTTCATGTGTTTGTCTGTGTGTGTGTTTTTAGTTTTTGTTAAGCCAAAATTAAACACAGTAGAGTTCACTGTTTGCTAATCACCATGTGTTTACTTTCCCTTCCAAAACTGAAGTTGCCAACCAATACATTTCCTACCCAGTGCTATGAATCTGTCCAAATAAACAGGGGAAGTAGTAAAACAATGAGACTATATGAAAATACATCCTCATTCATTAAAGAGAGTTAAAAAAAATTTGTGGAATTTTCAGCAACAGAGAAATGTGAATCTTATGGGCTCTTCAGCATATGAAAACATAACATAGCACGAATGATGTTCTCAAGAAAAACACCCTGTGATTTTGGAGAGATGAACGTTGATTCTTTTATATTATGCTCCCTCTAATCCCTGTGGATTTGAGCATTTTGGGTATCTCATAGTTTTATGTTAATTAGGAAGGTAAGCATCTTGCAGAGAACAAATAATCAATTCTAACTACCATCTAAATCATTAAAGATTACCAATGTGTCCTTCAAAGTGAATTTTAAAAGGGCACTCTCACAGACCACAGAAGAAACAGCAGAAATGTTAGATGCAAAATTAGGTAATGTCTTTTGCTTGTATAACCAGCTAATGCTGGGAGAAGGTCTTATATGTGTGACAGAGAAGAAGCTGTACCAAACAGCTGTCCATCGCTTCCCACCCACCAAATTAAATTAATTTACAAATTTTTTTTGTCTGTGGCAGAACTTATGCTGATGTCAGCAGATGGTTTGCAAATGAGTAAAAAGTAGCATTAAATCTCAATGTTGGCTATTGCTGAGGTGGAAGGTGGGAGATTACTTTTTTCAACACCTCGTGCTGTGTTACACACGTTGTGTGGAAAATAAAGAGCTACACAAAATGCATGGAAGCAGAATGAAGATTAACAATCCTAGTTCCTCAAGACCATACTGGTTTTGACACATCTTAGAACTCATCCAAAGGAAGAGACTTTCAGGAGCACATCAGTCTTTGATGCTTTTGGTTTAGAGCAAAGTGGGTTTCTGTATAAATCATCTACGCTACTGCCTGCTGCCGTTCCCTGTCCAGGGGGTGGGATGGAAGTACCTATAGCCAGCAGTGAACCTCAGGGGAAAGTACATTGTGTGTGTAAAACTTCATGGGGTCCCATGCTTTTAAGGCTCCTTGTTCTTGAGAGGCAATCCTGAAATGGCAGGACATTCTGCCCTGGAGATAGTTCTTGACTGTCCTTGGCAGCAAGTCAAACAGCTGCCTCTTTCTTCCAGCAAACCACCTACTTGTTCTCTGTAGATGTGATTTTTAGAACCCCATCCAAAGCATGATACATTTAAGTGTTCATGCTTAAATCTTAAGATATGCCATGCATGGTGGTGGCCTAGGGCTTTCTGAGGGTGCACTGTAACAGCTATAGCATTCCCACTCTGCATCCATGGGGTGGTTTTTTTTTTTGAGATGCTTATGGCAGCTGCAATTACCCCTTCTGTTGATATTTCCTTTGCTTTTTAAATTGTATTTGTTAGTGTTTATAAGCTTGAAAGCTAAGAAAAATGTATCTGTTGGAGCACATCCTTTACAGGGAGCACATCCTTTACAGTGAGGTATGGTGCACAACTGTCCTTTAGTCTGCAGCTATGCAAGCTGAAACAAAAACAGCAAGATGTGGACTTCTTGAAGTCCTCTGTGACTGGGAGGCTCTGACTTTAAAGCTGAGCAATTACCCCTGGGATGCCTAGGAATGAACCAGTTCACTGTTAATCATAAAGAACAGAGCCAGCAGAAACACTTGCTCAAGCCACGCTTAGGGCCTCTTTACCTTCGTCTAGTTGATACATCCCTCAGAAAGTGAATTCTGGGGGTCTGAGGTTTCAAATTTGAATAATCAGTTTGGTACACAAAATGCAACTTGCTGAATATTATTTTGATTGTTTGGATAATTTAGAAAATAAGGTAAATGTACTGACAGCTGGAAAGCACTGGGCTTTGTCACATGGTCAAGGATCTTTTACCCCTTGCAAGACAATTTTATTATATTCAAAAAAGGTTAGGGTTTTTTTTGTTTGTTTGTTTGTTTGCTTGTTGGTTTTTTTCCCTAGCAAGGAATGCTTAAATCAGCTGAACAATTAGGAATGTGCCATTTCCACCTCTGCTGAAGGAGCTGTGTGGATAGGGGATGTCTGTGAGTGTGTGAGGGCAGCAAAAGCATCAGGATAGTGCGTCTGTGATTTCTCTTGAAGATTTAATAAAGATTTAAAAATATTTTTATTCATACTTTAAATTTTCTGTTACATGAAGTAAAAGTCTGAGGTCAAGAAAAATGTGAATAAAATCTTGAAGACATTTGATAAAAACAGTGCAGTCCCCCAAAGGTGCTCCTTGGCCAGCCAACTTCCTTTATATTTGAAAAATCTGTAGAAATGAATTTGGGATCAAAATTTAATCACACTGGGCACTGTACAAAACCACCATAGACATAATATCTGCCCTAAGGAGTTTAAGGTCTGCTTCAAGGCTTGATGCCAGGAGAGGGTGTAGCAAGCAATGAGAACAAGGAAAAGGTAGTAGTTCTAGGAACTTGTGACTCTCCTGTCTTGCTAGACAAACACTCTGCTCAATGTCAGCATCATTCAGTGAGGTTAAGATGCAAACAAAAACACTGGTGCATTTGGTAATCTTGGCTAGTCATCTGTCTTGTGACAGGCTTAGTGAATTATAAGATAGAGCTACTGTCAGCTTTATTTCTTAGATTTTATTATACTGGCTTGCGGGTTGGAGGGTTTGCGCCTTGTCTTATTAACTCCTTGTTTAACGGCTGGCTGTTGATATGCCCAATCTTACAGAGGAGCAACGCTGACATTCATCTTTAGAACACTTATTTCCAAAAGATGATTGTTTTGTTTAAAGTTAGTAGTTCAGGGTTTTCTTCTTCACATGCATTTCTGATAAGCTAAGAAATACTTGCCCCATGTGAAGATTTCAGTTGCTGGGAATCAACTAAGAAGCAAGTATACAGTGTATCTGAAAAAGACAAACCACTTTTGTGGATACAGGGTGTTGCGTTCTTTAGTTGCTTTCACTAACTCCCCTTTTCCTTGGCTTGTTTGTCTGGTGAAGGAGGCAGACTCTGCTAGCAGATAATGAACAGTCACCATTTCAGGAGGCATTTTCTCTACAGGGCAACCTTAACTACATTCTCAGAGCTCTTAGAAACTGAATTGAACACCTGCTTGAATGTCCTCAGCGGGGAGGAATTTCATGTAATCAGAGGAGCCCTTAAACAGAGGCCACAATTTCTCTGTGGAAGTGTGTAAAATGGTAAGTTAGAGTTGTGCTATGACCACAGGAATTTTATCATATTGGATGGGATCAATGGTCCAGGATCATGTACTTAGTGCTTGGTGCAGCACCCTGTGTTTGATAGGAGCCACTGTAACGTGCAAGAAACCCATTAATTGACAGTTACAGAATAACCTGCCCATAGGGGAAGTAGCTTTCTAAGCTCAGGCAATTAGTGGTTTTCTTTTGCCTTTTAGCAGGAGTGTGTATACTTTGTCTTTAGTGAACAAGCCGTTTAGTTTGTTGAATAAGAGTTTTCACTTGGCTGCAGGAAACATTGTAATTGTGTTGTGCTGCTACTTTCAGGGGTTGCACTTTGCTGGTCTGTCTGCCAGTCGTAGGTACAGTTTAAATGGAAAAGGGCAGGCTGAAAAAGTTTAAAGCAGAAAGGTAAGATGTATTTCAGTGAGACCTCAACAGTAAAACCTGTATAATTTACCCTTTTTTTAGGCTGCCTTTTAAGTCTTTAGGCAAAAATGTGCTTCTTGTTCTTGATGCAGTGATGTATGTGTGTTACAAAGTAACACATCATGTTTTATTGAAGGATAGTATGATTTTTATATAGTTTTTAGAGATTTAAAAGATACATTATGTACACGTTCTAGTCCTTGGGCTTGTAATACTAAGTAAATGAAACTAACATCTTAAAACCTAACTCTCTTCTCATCAGATGTCTCACTAAAATATACATCTCAAATATGCCTACTTCCACAAACATACTCTGGTTTGGCAAAGGGACAGTTACATCAGTCCTTTGGGAAAGATGCAGCAGTGGTAAATGTCTCATGAATGCAAAGATTTTCCTGAAATTTAGGCTAAATATACAAATGAAATTTTTTTTCCTACACTCTAAGATTGTTCACACTCTATTCTATCATGTGCTCCATGCTTTTACTGTTTGAGCACTTCAAATCTCTGTTGACAATCATCAACTGGTCTTTCAGTCCCACAGCTGCGGTCCAGTTTCTTCATTGTATTTTACATTAAAAATTATAGTGATATCATTCTTATTTGTATAATGTTTTTCAAGATCAAAAAGAAAATACATTGCTGGTTATCCACAGAACTAAAAGTTGTACTTTTTGAGAGTTTTGGGGGGACAACGGTGAACTCAGAGTTAAAAAAGTGACCAGTTTATGTTGAACTGAACATTTCAGTGTTGCTGGATCCTTAATCCCTAAACAGACGGTTTACCACAGTCTCATTGTAGTCCAGAAGTACCTCTTGTGTGAGAAAATGCAGTCATGCAGAAAAAGTACAAAGACTATTGACTTGCCTACTGCTTGTGACTGCTCCTTCTTTTCTTTTCTTTTCTTTTCTTTTCTTTTCTTTTCTTTTCTTTTCTTTTCTTTTCTTTTCTTTTCTTTTCTTTTCTTTTCTTTTCTTTTCTTTTCTTTTCTTTTCTTTTCTTTTTTCTTTTTCTTTTCTTTTCTTTTCTTTTCTTTTCTTTTCTTTTCTTTTCTTTTCTTTTCTCTTCTCTTCTCTTCTCTTCTCTTCTCTTCTCTTCTCTTCTTTTCTTTTCTTTTCTTTTCTTTTCTTTTCTTTTCTTTTCTTTTCTTTTCTTTTCTTTTCTTTTCTTTTCTTTTCTTTTCTTTTCTTTTCTTTTCTTTTCTTTTCTTTTCTTTTCTTTTCTCTTCTTTTCTTTTCTTTTCTCTTCTTTTCTTTTCTTTTCTCTTCTCTTCTCTTCTCTTCTCTTCTCTTCTCTTCTCTTCTCTTCTCTTCTCTTCTCTTCTCTTCTCTTCTCTTCTCT